>NC_134712.1:42260290-42302790 GCF_049634645.1 Pelodiscus sinensis | reverse complement strand
TGCCTTACTATCTACGCTACTATTTATACTAGTGCTTGGGTGTGTGCAGGGTATGTAATCTACCTGTTGCCTAAGTTCCCCCTAAGCTGCATGACCACGCAGCTTCCCATTAAGCCCTGACAGGAGCTATTAAGCCCTGTGCAGGCTTTAGGGCTACAGTGGGGAGAAATCTCGTTCCTCAAGCCCTGGGGGATCTCGTTCCCCAAGTTCCAGGGATGGGCACCTCTCCCCACTGGCCACAGCATGGCTCTGCAATTGCCTGCAGGAGGGTGCCCCTTCTCACTGTCCCCAGCAGGGAGCCAGCCCAGGTAAGCCTGAGCCCCAACCTCCTGTCCCATTTTGAGCCCTCCCCCTTCCAGCCAGGTGCACCCTTCTGCACCCCAAAGCCTTCATCTCTGGTCCCATCCCAAAACCTATTCCCAGAGCCCACCACCAGTGAATTTTGTTATCTGCACCAAGATGAATGCAATGTGTTTCACATCACCTCCACATTGGTGCACATAGGAAAATTCAATCCACTCAGGGATGCAAAAAATTAGAGGTAACACTGCCTGCTGCTATATGCGTAACTCAGTCATTTCTGTGCATTCAAATGGGCCCACTCAGTGCCTCAAGTTAAGGGCATGCCTAAAATTTTGTACAGTCTAAGAGGCTATCACACAGTAGCCCACTACAAGCCAAATTACAATTGAGTCAATGGAATTTTGGCCCGAGAAGGGCTTCACAATATGGCCTATAATGTTAAACATCACAGCAGCCCAAAAGATACAGAATTTAATAGCCTCTAATTGTACATCAAGAAAACAAAACCATACATTTTAAAAATTCCCTCACTTTTCAAATATCATTGAAAAATATATCTTTATCAGGAATAAAACTGGGGATAACGACATCCATGAACTCCCCGTTCTCTCAAAGAGTAGCCACCACAAAACAGGCTGTTCACTTCCTTACAATCCCTCGCAATGCCAGCTGGATGCTGGAGCACATCCAGTCTGCAAGTGATATTCCTAAACTACATTTAAAAAACCCAATTACAGAACAGAACAAAGACTTAAATCCAAAACAATATTTTAAGGAAATTAAACATTTAATTAGAGTCAAGTAGCTTCTTTAGAAAATATCCTGGTGTTAGTTCTATCCTTCTATCTTTTTTTTGGCGCAGGAATATTCTGGCAGATGCAAGAAAAGTAACTGTCCAATACTCACTGGCTCCTTCAGATTGAAATCAGATGTACATGGCAGTCTCAATTCAGACTGATAAAACACACAGACTAAACCAGGTAATTACAAATACATGTGCTGAGGACTTTTTTTTTAATTTGTAAAATTGTTCACATCTTTTAAAACACTTTTTTTAAAAGGTGGAATTACAAACACACAGAAACAGATGTTTTGGGTAGTTAAACTGTTGGAATTTAGACTTCGTGTCTGGCATCACCTGGTTTTGATTCAGTCTTCATGATCTCAGGTTAATTCTGCGTAGACTCAGTCCTGGAGCAGTACGACCACATTACCACCGGTGGGATGGAAGAGCTTCACTGTATTTTTAAATGTGCTTTTATTTTTTTTATAGCACACATTTCTCACCACAGTGAAAAGCAATGGCTTTTGTATTTGTGTGGAGAGCAATAAGCTGCATACAGTTCTATCTGGAACATGCTAGCACAGAGTCTGACAACACAGAACCTTATTTGGTTTATACTGAGTTGTATAACTGCAGAATTGAGTAGTCTTCATTTCGTGTTCAAAAAAGGGTTCTGGTCCTCTAAGCAGACCTTCATGGGAAGACCCTTCAGCCCACCTGCAGTACCACTGAAATCAGCAAACCTCTCTACAGGTGAAAAAGTATCTTAGAGCTGGTTTGATTACAGTACTGGGTATATTCATTGTAAAAAATTTTGATGCTGGAAAAATGTAGCTTCTATATATGTTTACTTATTCCATATGTAAAAGCCAAGATTCTAAAAATCCCCTTGTTGAATCTGATGTGCCAGATTCTACCTAAGCAAAAGTGCTTAATTTGTGCCAGGGCTGAGCCCTAGCACTTGTAGTGTTAGCAGTTCATAGCTGCAGCACCTCTGGGCTTGCTGTATCCATTATGAATATTAAAAAATTGCTTGAGTCCTGGCACATCTTGCATTGCAAATTAAGCATTGAACTTGTCTAAGTCTGCATAGTAGGGCGTTACAAACTCTCACACTGGATAAGAGCTGCAATGTCATGATGCAACCAGCTATCCCAAAATCCGTTTTAGTGACAGAAAACAAAGCCTCTTTAAGAAACATTTTAAGAGTATTTTGTTGACCTGGCTATTTTATTAATTAAATCACCTGAAGTCTCTACAAATATTTGACTATATGAAGCACTATTTGGGTGCTAGATTTTATTAAAACACTTCATCACTGTATAGCTCTAAATCAGCTCTGTATAAATGACTACCTAATGTGTCCCTATATTGTCTGTTATGTGCTTCTGTCCATTGCATGTATCAACAGGACTTGACCACTTTAGTTTAATTGTGAGAATAAATGCACATAAAATGCATTTTTAAATTCTTGCTGTGTATGTATCAAATTACTGTATTTCAAAGTACTAAAGGACTGTTCTTCTTTGTAAATGGGCCACAAGTGTGCATTAGTGAGGACACTTGTATTACCATACTAGCTGCATTCTGTAGCATATAATCATCTGGTGCTACAAGGATGTAGAATAGTACAAATTACTATTACAGAACAGTACAAATCTCACCATAATTTTCTGGAACTTAATGGAGTTTGGTTTAGATTCAAGGCCAGATCCTCTTCTGGTTCAATTCAGCCTAAAGTCCTCTCTATCTTCCAGAACCACATTCACTACACTGCCCTCAACTCACAAAGTGAAGCCAATTCTCATTCAGAAAGTCTTGGATCAAAGCTTATCCTATGTCTGGTTCTGATCTAATTTATTTTCAAGATTTATCAGCCTCAAACAGCTTTCACAAAAAGATGATACGAGCAATATTACAGGTTGCGCTTACAACTTGTGTGGATATCAACAAACTACCTTTAGTATAACTTGCTAGAGTACCAGAGCAGTGAAACTTCTTCAGTATGGGTTGTACAATTCTACTTTTACGTGAAGGTCAGAGAGCAATTCCAATGTAGTAATTTGTCAACCTTCTCTCCCATAAAGGTTGCAAAACCCACCAGACTTCCTATTTTTACTGTTCCATTAGACTATGTAATAGAGACAAAACAGGAGCTCCATCATTGTTTAAAATGTTTGTGGATTGCTACCCTCCAAAATCTTTGAAAGAGGCAGCTAATAACTCTTGAGTCTTGTTTTCTCTTGTGAACAAATACCGCACTAGGATCTCCACTGTGAAGATCTCTAGCATTGATGCTGAATGTTTGCTAACATTGTGTTTGGCCCCACAGAGCCTGGGGTGCACCCCACAGGTGGGGGCAGGGCCTGAGAGAGCAGCCTGGCTGCTGTGGGGCTTGTTGCGCTCCTGCAGGGCTATGCTCTTGGGGCTCTACAGCTAAACGGCCTCTTCCCACAAGCATCCCACCTGCAGTCCCCATTTGGTCGATGGAGGCCCCTCCGCTGCCACCAAAGTGGAGTCCAGCAGGTAGAAGCAGCAATGGGGCTGGCATTGAACTCTGCTAGTCAAGCAAATTCCCTGATTCAAGACTGGTCATGTTCCAAGGGAGGTACAACCTGCATTTTCTATTATTTTACTATTTGCTTTCCTCTTCTATTTCCTGTTGAGTCACGTCTGAGACCTGAGACCACATCAAAAAAACCTAGAGATGAGAAAAGTTGATCTGGTTTGTAATTTTAAAATATGGCGCCATACTGTGCAGAGTCACCTTTAACAAAATTCTGCCCTTACTCACCTTTCCTAGGAAAGGTGAATATCCTACGTTAAGAGCCTAGATTTTATAATATTGCCTGGAAGGAGTACTAGTGCATCTACTTGAGTATACTGGGAAACAACTGCTTGCACTAAAAGTGAATCAATAAAGAGATGTCTGGGTTGCTGAGTGCACATTGGTGTTATAAAAAGGCAATGAGTTAGTTCAGCCAAGAAATAAAGGATGTGTACAAATACATTTGTGTGTATTCATACAGCACTTACTGTCATGTGGGGGGGGAGGGGTGACTTTCAAAAGTGGCATGCTGACTAAGCAGCACAAGTCCCATTGATTTCAATGAGACCTAGGCACTTTTCAAAAGTTCACCCAAGTCCCATTGAAAGTCAATGGGATTTGTGCTCTGAAGTCATATAGCCACAATAGGTGGGGATCTAAAAGTGCCCAAAGTACACCACCACATGCAAAGTTGTCTCCAAGATGCAGAAGTCTGGGATTAAGTAACAGGTGACAGCAAAATACTCGGGGCTTACCCAAGCCTCTGATGTTTTATTGTTCAGAAATCCAAGCTGTGACCACCACAAATAAAATACATTTGCATGTGAATGTGTTTAATGTGAAACAGGCAAAGAAGTCAGGTGTGGCTACATTACCATTTTATGGTGTTCAAACATGCCTGTGAAATGTCAAGGTAGAGGACACAATCCTGACCACAACTGACCGGTCAGCATAGATCAGGCCCCTTCGTGTTCACAAGTATGTCACAGAAGTGCAATATTCCAAGACTCCATACAACTCAGTAATGCAAATAAGCCTTCACCCTACACAATTCTTACAAGCAGTGTTGGACCAGTTACACATTTGTTTTATCTAAGCAGATGTCTGAACACAAAAGCATCTGCTTCAACTGGAGTCAACTATCATGTCTATGTTTTTCCCCTTAAGAGTGATGAAGAACACAGTAAGTGTTAGATTTTTCAGTGGCATTTTATATTGGAGCGGAGAGACAGATGTTTGAATTTTTTTTTTCAATAATTTGGCCAGTAAGCTTACTATGTCTCTTTGCTAAACTGCTCACCCTTCCTATTAAAACTGATTTGCACAACAGTGTGTTACAGCCAAAGCAAGTGCGGCTGTCATTAAAGAGTAGCTGCTCACACATGTTTCAGTTCTCAGCCAAATCAGCTACTGATGAATGGATCATCCTCTTCCTAGTTTCCTTTTCTGTAATTGTAAGGAAGTAGTAAAGAAATAATTTGTGGTTCTGAAACAGCCATGCTGACAGGTAAGACTGCTTCTGTCTTTTTGCTTTTAAACACACTATCCCCAAGCGGTTGTGGTTTACTTCCAACCCCAGGATCCGTCCAATTCCTTGGAACTCTCCCCATAAAAAATGAAACAGATGAGTCCAAGCCAAACTCAAGGTTTATGCAGCGCTCCCATTTTAAATACAATATTAGGCACAGAAGTAATAGTATTGATCAGTAAATAAGAACAATTAAAACAAAAAGCTAAAGGTACCATCTGACAAGGAATCTGGCCAGGGAAGAAATAAAAACTAAATATTATAGCAATGCTGTACATCTCAAATTTCTCAAAATATTGTGGACTACTTCTTAAAATAGAGATTCTCTCCTACATCAGATTTCCTTCCTCAATCCCTAGTCAGCACTTCCCATAGTTCATGTGACTAGATCATTAATATGGTATAAGCATAAATGAGAATACATGACAATGGGCTCACTTTAATGAAATGAGTGCTCCTAACTGGTTATTTCCCTCATATCATATCTTGGCTGCCTATTTCTTCTTCCTAGTTGTAAGGAACTTAACTTTTACAATTGACTCTCCTTTCACTACCTGCCACTCCCATTGCTTTACTCTCCTCAGCTCATTGTTCATCGTGGTTCTATTCCCCTGCAAAGCATAAGTTTGTCTTGTTTGATTGGTCAAAAAGCCCCTGGAAATCCCAAGAGTCCTTCAATGATTATGATACACAGTAGGGCCTCAAAGATATGAACAGCAGAGATATGGGCTGATTGATCAACTGGACACCATCTGAAACCAGATGTAACCAATCAAGCAGTAGCAGAGACAAAAAAAAAAGAGTAAATACAGTACTGTACTGTGCCTGCATCTTAAAGGTAGGCCTATCTGGGCTGCCTATCCTCATCCCACTCCCACCTCCATCTCCATGTCACCCTCCACACATGGGGCAGCCACATATATATGAGTGAAGATGCTGGGGCTGCCAGCCCAAGGCTGCTGACAGAACAGGAGTGGTGCTGGGGTCTGTACTGCTTTCACTCCTCCTACCATACACTAGCCAGGGGCAGGCATTGTTTTCACCCTCTTGGTCAGGAGAGGGTGCTGTTTTAACCACCCCTCCATGGGCTGGGAAGAGAACAAGCTCTTTTCACCATTACGAGTCTCTTCCCCCCCACCCCTGAATGGAAAGGGGACAAAGTTGCAGAGGATCCAGGAAAGAAGCTGCCAGCAAAGAATCTGTCCACACGGAGAAGGGAATTCAGCTGCTGCTGGAATCTGGCTTGGAGTGTCAGCAACTGGAACTGGAGCCTGAACTGTGTTCAGAGTTATGGACACTTTAGAGTTATGGACAACCTCTATTCCCAAGGTGTCTGTGACTCTGAGGCTCTACTGTGTACAGAAAAGCTACAGAAAATTTGCTCCGTAGCTTAATGCAAATGTTAAAGATTGCAAAATAAAACACTCAAAAGTTAGGAAATGCCAGCAACAGACAGGATCATGGAGATCAAATAAAATATGATTGTGTAATGAAAGATTATATTATACTGCTTATGCTTTTGGGAACTACAGGTTTTGGAATTTTTACTTAACAGACTAAATGTTAGCAAACTGAAAAACCAAATTCCATTGTGTGAAATCATATTGATTCCATTCTCCCCCACAACTGGGTCATCGGCAGCATCGGAACTCAGTTGTATCTCTAGTACTGTATATCCCTGGCATAGTTAGTAGCAAAACTATGCTGTTTAACAGAGGAGGAATATAGGGAATGAGGAACTTTAGTGCATATGCTCTAGACCAGGCTCAGGAAGAGCACGTGAACAAGTGGTTATGGAGAGCACACTCAGGTGCATACATTTTCCCATTAAGCATTTATATTGCATATGGCCTTAACCAGGCCAGGCCTCCAATGTGGCAGACATCTAAATGATTTGTAAGTAACAACCCCTTTGTGGTGACAGAATGGCTAAGAGGATAAAATGTGTGTGTGCCAGATCAGAGATCTGAAGTCAAATTCTAATCCCACTCCAAGGGTGTCCAGGGGCCAAGGAACAAAGCTGCCATTTAATGTAGGCTGAAGGCTTCATTGTTCCCCTTGTCAGCCTACGAAGATGGCTTAGAGCTAGTTCTGTCAGCTCTATTCCTGGACTTCTGCTCCTTCTGAGTGGCACCTCTGGGCACCCAACAAAAAATGGCCTCTGAGTTTGGTTCCCAGCTCTAGGAAGTGACCTTGTGCAACTTAGTTGTTCCATTGGTACAATATGGGAAATACATTTGCTGTATCATAAACTAGGGGCATGGAGACCTTGCTCAATCAAAAGTAGAGCCCTGCAAATCCATGGATATCTGCATTTATAGTCATTATCATTTGCATCCAGGGATGCAGATATCCAACAGACCATTATTGTGGCTTGGGTGGAGACACAAATTTTGTACGCAGGGCTCTGCAGCACACACTCACCGGAGAGAGCAGTCCTCTGGCTCCAGCTCAGCTCTTCGAATCACAACGCAGTGACAATAACATGCTGAGTAAGCTTGCGTGGGCAGGTGAGGAAAACTATAACTCCCCGAATGAAGCATGACTGTGTGCTCCTGCCTAGTGAGCCAAGCACCATTATGAGAGGGGTGTGATTGTAATTTAAACTAGTCAGTGGTAAAGTGGGTGCTGCAAGGAGAGTAGTTGTTGCCGCTGTCTGTCCCGAACAGGTCTGCATGCATTAAAGCTGTTACAGCTGCATATGGGTTTCAGAGCACCAGAGTGGAAGGGCAGTGCTTCACATGAGGGGCCAAGATTGTAATCGCCCTCCCTGCAGTGGGGAAGAAGTGAGTGGGTAGTGGGGAGAAGTGGGAGATGGTTGGGGGTTTGGCACTGCCCTGTGTCACTGGTGCATGGTGACACTGGTGCAGACCTGCAAATTTGCAAATATCTGTTTTATGTCCACAGATATCCACATCAACACATTGCAGATATCTATCCATGGATAATTTCTGAGGATCACAGTTGAGATGTGGATACAAATTTAGTATCCACACAGGGCTCTAATTACAAGGGCTGTGAAGTACACAGAATTAATTACCAGAGTTAATTACCAGTTAACGCAAAAAGCTGTGGTGTTCAACTTGCCTTACTGTAGGCTTAAAGGATGGCAGCAGCTACAATAACCTCCTGTCTAGAGAGCTGAGCCTAGAAGCATGCTTAGTGCACTTAGCACACATGGAGTTGTATAATGCAACTTTAGCAACATTCCTTTAACAAGTTGTACTGATCATGTAAAGATATAAATCTCAGTATACTTCTATCTTGTCCCAAACAAGGAGGGATTGTCACAGAGAGATCAAAACATTCCTCCGTGACCTCAGAACAAATTTCAGGTTTTTCCTTTGAACCCAAGAGAGCCTAAAGCTTTTCCAAAATGAAAAAAAAAGTTGTAAACATGAGTTAACATGGGCAAAACTACCTATTTTCTACTAACCTCGTTCTTTGAAATGGCTGAACCATTTTTACAGAGCCTTAAAAAAAATCAGGCCGATAGAGAGTAAATTTTATCCCGAATGGCTACAGTCTGGTAAAATTACAAGCAACTAAAAGAGAGGCTTATAATGGATGATGCTAGGTTACTAAAACTACAAGGGTATGTCTACACTAGCCCCTTAGTTCAAACTAGGGAGGCTAATGTAGGCATTCCAACTTGCAAATGAAGCCCAGGATTTAGATATCTCAAGCTTTATTTGCATGTTCCCGTCCGGTTGCCATTTTTAAATGCCACTAGTCCTAACTGCCTGCGGCTACACGCAGCAGTTAAACGGTAATTTGAACTAAATCCTTAGTTCAAATTACCTGTTACACCTCATTCCAGGAGAAGTAACAGGTAATTTGAACTAAGGACTTAGTTCGAATTACCATTTAACTGCTGCGTGTAGCCGCGGGCAGTTAATCCGTACTAGTGGCATTTAAAAATGGCGACTGGATGGGAACATGTAAATAAAACCCAGGATATTTAAATCCCGGGCTTCATTTGCAAGTTTGAATGCCTACATTAGCCACCCTAGTTCGAACTAGGGGGCTAGTATACACACACCCCAAGATAGGTAGAGTCCCCTTACTCCACTGGTGTAGGGTTAGAATTTGGTCACCAGATTTCTAATCTGGCAGATACAAATTTCATCAATTTAGCCACAATGATTCCAGAAATGGACTGCTACTTACATGCACTGCCTGCGTGAAGATTGCAGAATGAGAGCACTAGATTACTTTTTCAAATAGACTCTAAAATCTAGTCTGATCTTGTAGATGGAATGAATGTGGAGACCCACTAACAAAGTTTACTTACAGGCTCTGGGGTAGAATTGATATAATTTTTATGGAACTTGGTTAAAGGAACACTTTATTTATTTATATTCTAGGAAGGTAATATCCCAGTAAACGATACCTCCAGAAATGAAGCTATAATGTCAGAGATGGTTTTACTATGCATTCACTGCCTGACATGCTACAATTCAGAAGTGCCGGAGAACCTTCACAAAAATGCCCAGTGTGCTTTTCTTTGGATACACATTTATTTGGGGGAGAATGGTCTGCGTGTATTGGCAGACAACAGCTGTTGCATGATCCCAGCTATTGTACATTTACTTGCTAAATAGATTAACTTTACAATTTCCTCTTAGGCATTTACCTTTGGAATTTCAGCTTTCATAAGAGGAATCATTTGGATGTACACATTAAAATGATAGCAGTTTAATTATCATAACTGTCAGACAAATATCCTTTATGTGAATATACTAGGGGGGAAATGTCCTTGAATATCGTAGCTACACAATGCAAATAAATTGAATTTATGTCTCATTTAATTTTCCAATGGAATGGTTAGTACTTAAAGGATACCTACACTTCCCCTAGTCTCTCTTTTCCTGAGAAACTTTCAGATGCTGAAAATTAATTCCTTTTGTCTTCTTGTTATTCATCTGTTACACATTATGGAAAAACTCTGGGCATCCAATAGTCCCATAATGGTCTTTCATCTCCAGAGAAGTCTGGTATGAATTAAATTCTTATGCTCTTTCAAATTATGGCTTTGTATTGCAGCATGCCACTGATTTATCATCTTGTGATTTTTGCCAGTTTCTTCAGCATACTGCAACTAGCTAATCTAAATCTCTTCAACCGAAGTCACTCTACTACATTGCTAGCTAATACAGTAATTAAAATGTTTTTGCAATAATGTACATAAATATACAAAAGCTTCAGAGGGATAGCCAAGCTAGTCTGTGACAGGAAAAACTTAAAAAAACAATGAATAGTCTAGTAGCACCTTAAAGGCTAACAAAACATGTAGATGATATCATGAGCTTTCGTGGGTACAACCCACTTCTTCTGATGACAGGAGTGTTAGAAGTCCAGATCCCAGAATAAATGAGGGAAGGAGGAAGGGGGAGTCCCTCCTTCCCTTATTTATTCTTGGATTTGGACTTCCAACACTTCTGTCATCAGAAGAAGTGGGTTGTACCCACGAAAGCTCCTGATACTATCTACATAAATATACAGCCATATATAATGCAATACAACACACCTGTTAGTTTGCCAAAACCCTGTGATACAGAACTTCAATGAAAACGTGCTTTTCTATGTGTAGTTAACATTTCACAATCGGAACAATAATATATGAGAGCAATGTTATCGGATTACCATATTTTATTTTGAAATAGCTGTGGCTATCACAAGACCATCCAGAAATGCAGTTCATGCATGCTATCTCTTGGTAATGTTTAATGGAAAGAAACTATTTAGCAAGAGTTTATAAGGGCATTTTTAATCATGATTTTCCTTTCCACACTGATTTCAACATATCTTCTGTAAATGACATAGGATTTCATTGTATCCCAAACACTTCAGCACTGGCTATAAGCCTATTGTTCTTTCACTCCAGACTTCCTGCTATGCATGCTGCCATATGTCCCACACCACAAGAATTCAAAGCTTCCACTGTCATGTTTAAGTCTGAATTGAGGTTTACCATGCTCATTCCTATTTTACTCTTTGTCGCTCTTTCATTCTATTTTTCTTGCCAGATGCTATTTGTCCCACCCTTCAGCTCACACATAGTCTCTGTAGCTGAAATAATAATTTTTAATTAAGGAAACATTCTTGCAACTCCACATACACATTTCTTTCTTCAAGGAATCTAGTTTTGTGCTGATCATATGTATACAGACTCCCTCCCACTGCACACGTGCGTGTACGTATACACACACACACACACACACACACACACACACACACACACACAGAGTAAACAAAATTTTAACTACCTTATTCTAAACCTAATAAATATCACTTATTTTGGGGATATTAGACTTCCATAATTTACCATTGTTCATTGACCGATTTTAAGTGGATTGTATTATTTTAAAGTGTTTTAATTTTAAGCCTAAAGTAAACAGAAAATATACAGATTATATTCCCAACATTGCATTGCTCATATAGCCTCATTCCTCTGGTCACAATCAGTTTAAAGTCACTTCAGACTTTTCTTTTCAACCAATTGCTGGCGACTGTCGGCAAACAAGATACTGGGTTCGATGGACCTTTGGTCTGACCCAGTATGGCTGTTCTTACATTGTTAGCCAAAGATAAACAAACAAAAAACAAACCAATATTGAAAACAAATCTGAGTGTTGATTCTTTATCACAAGAGGTGGGGTGGATTCATACTCTTGACAACGAGGCTCCACTAGGTACTCCTTGGAGTAAACTTTGAGATGAGCCCACTCCTACTGAATTCCTTACCTCACTTGAATCTTCCTGCTGATTGATAACAGCTAATGCATCCTCTGCAGCCTGTCGCTTGGCTTCTGCAACAGTTCGCTCCATTTTTGCTCGCTCTGTAGTGATCATGTCGTGGGCTTTCCGTTCTGCCTCCGACACTGCCTTTTGCAACTCTGTCATCGCCTGACGTTTTACTTCATTGACTGCTTCCTCTACAAACAAGGCAAGAGGTGTTCATCAGTGCAATAGGATTGATACAGGACTGTTGATTAGAGGGGAAAATGCACAAAGAACACATATACCCTGCTAATATTATGCCTCATCACTTCCTGAAGTAGGATAAGGATGAAATTGAGTCTCTGTGACCTCTGACCTACTCCCTCCTTCGACTATTCTCCTAACATCTGAAGAGTGCACGAAGTGCTCAGATAGTGCATGATGTGAAGTATAAATGTGCAGCTGTTTCTGATCTCCAATTTATCCTTTTGTATTTTTCTGAATATTTTACTTGAAAAATCTGTTCTGAGGAGGACTATATTTAAGAATGAATTCTAGGAAAATAACTAAGAAATGACATTTTAAACTCTAGATGCTATGATAATACAAATAATAAATTAATTAACAACAAGCAACTTTCTAGTTTTTAAACTTCCATAAACAAGGGCAGGACACTGGTATACAAACACTTTAAGACACTGACAGGTTCTCTGGTACACAAAAACATAATGTAGAGTATAATGACAAGTTGCTCAGAGTTAAAACACCTCTTAAAACAAAGTCAGATAATCTACCTTTAGAACTTCTAAAATCATTTCCTGAATTTGTAGTTTTCTAATGCAAAAGATAAGTTTCAGTGTTCCCTTTTTTGTGTTTAAATACATTGCTTCATTGTTTTAGTTCTTACCAATTGTTCTTTGTTCTAACCCACTGTTTATATTTTGAAGAATTTAGAACCTGATTCAGCAAATCACTTGAGCACATTTAAGTCAGTTGGAATGGGGATGTGGGCACATACTTAAACATGTGCATAATTGATCTGTTTAAAAACCAAGCCTTAATATTGTTTTAGGATGCTATAAATCAGTGCAATTAAATTATCCACTATGAATTAGTGTAATGCATTCAACTAGGCTATCCTGGAAAACACAAGTTGTCATGAATTGCTTATTCAGTTTTTGATGTAAGAAGAATGCAAAGATTTTACTAATGTTCAAGCTTTCAACTGATGACTAAAACAAGTAATTTCTTTTTTTAAAAATTAACTGCTCTAATTAACAAGGAAACCATCCTCCCCCCGAATTAGTTTATCTAATTTTCATCTTTATTCAAAGCAAAATGACAATGATTAATTGAAAATTTAATAAGCAGTAATTATTAACTTGGCAAACCTAGTACCAATTAACACTCTATTAAAACTAATTATGACATGTTTCACTCAAGTGTTTGCACTTAATTGTTTCACCCACTTAAAAAGCACCTTAATTAAATGTTCTGTTAATTAAAAACATAGATTCCTAATAAAAATGTTTGACTATAGATTAAAAATGTAAGAATTACAAATGTGCTATGGTTATTTTGGTTTTTGTTCAGTCTCTCACATATGTATATCTATGTGTATCTTATACACACCTGCCCCTTCCAATTCATAGCTCTATATTTGCAGTTAGTTATCCCAAAACTTGATGTCATTACTTTATTGTAGTAAGTAGCATTTAAAGAAGCAATTTTTAAAAATTATTGTATTACCATAAATAATCCTAATTTTAAAACATAATTTTGCACAATGCAAGTGACTTCATTCTGACTTTATTTGAACCAGTTCAATATGATAAATATTTCTGATACAGAAGTGCCTACTCAACTAGGTTCTGTACATACATATATAAATAATCAGTCTCTGTTCCAAAGAGATATGCTAAAACCGAAGTTTTGGAGAGGAAAGAAATAAAATTAGAGATAAAACCTATGCCTTTATTTTTATGAGGCTGAAAATATGCCTTTATATTACCATACCATAAATGTTGTTTGTGGGGAGGGCACAGGGAAAGGGTAAAATCATACCCTTCAACTATACAGCCAGGGCCTAATTTGCTTTGAATATTCAAGGTGAATTAAAATTCTATCTAAGTGGCAATACAGGACAATAATTTTTGCTTACGATCAAAGCTGCAGCTTGACTAATTGTGTATGCAAATCAGGCAATTTATATTTAAATTATGCATTCCTATTCTAGTCCCACAGGCACACACAGATCAGCAAAGGGAATTGGTAGGACATTTGCAAGGTGCTTGAATATTTATTACCAACTGCAAACATTCCCTGATCGCATGAAAAGAAATATACAGCAGCAAATGTACAGATGCAGTTTTATTACTATTTTTGTAAAATTGAGACAACTTAAATACAGACTTTTTGCACTGTATGAACTACACTTATTAAAAAAGCTGATTTTTGTGAGGAAAATCTGTAGTCTTTTCGGCATTTGCCATGAATGGAAATATTTTTAAATGTGCATGAGGCACCTTCAACCATGCTATATAATCTTGTCAAACCTTTATCTAATGTTGACAAGTTTGCAGTGTCTAGAAATCCCAGTTTAAACTGTTTTTACGAGATTTAACAGATTTCCTTGTTCAATGTTTTATACACATTAATTCTGATAAACTTTTTATTTTGGTTACTGTATATAAGATGGAAAGAAATAGGTTCAGTTACCAGAGTTTATAATCCAATTCTGTATTGTAAAAACTTTATTCAAAGACTCAAGCGGTGTCATCAAAGTGTTTTAAAACATTGTAGAAACACAAGCTGGGGCAGAATGAAAATGTCTCTGGGTTTGGATGAAGTATAAATAGTGGGTTTGAGTTTTCAGTTATATTTGATTATATGAATGGAGAGTTGATATATCAGAGGTGATACCTGATTGTATTAATATAACCACGAACAAAACAAAAAAGAGATAAAAGCGTATTTACTTTTTTTTTTCAAATCACAAAGCAATAACAGTGTTTCAGTGCTATACAATATATGACCCTACTGCAAAAGGAAACTATTCATCCAAATAAACACTTATTTTCTGCACATTCTATTATTATAGATAACCCATAATAGTTGGAAGTGAGGTGCTGCAGATTTGATGGTTATAGTTCAAAATAAGATCCATGCTACTTGGACAATATCCTAATGGCAGTGATGGATACTATAAGAAGAGATTTTACTTGCCTAGATAGACAATACTTGACTTTCCATAGAAAAAGAATAATACTGGCATAGGCCCTCACTTCCCTTCCAGAGAGAGGAAGGTTGATTTAGTTTCAAATATCAGAAAGCATTAAAAAATTGGTTAAGGATGCACATAAGCCTAAGAAATGTACATAAAAGGCCAGTTAATTTCCTCACAACTGCTTATCATTGGGCGCCTCTTAGGGTTTATTTATGGTTTCAGTTGCAACATTCACTTATGCTGAGTTGCTCTAACTCATGTGAGTAGCTCTAGAGAAAAAGGGGTACAGCCGGACTTCATGAATTAGTAAGCTCTACTTGACACAGAGTCCTTTTTTGGGCCTGGCCTTATATACTGAAATGAATGGGATTCTTTCAGCTGACTTTTGTGGAAGCTAAATTTTTGATACCTCAACATTTTAGTGTCCAAATTGAGACAGCTATGCCTTATTTTCAAAGTGTTTAATCCCTAAACCTTTTGACTTAGATTGGAGTCATGTGTGCTCAATGCCTCTTTAATCGGGCCTTCAGTATCTCAAGTTGGTCACCCAGAAATGGCTGCACCCAACACGAGTAGACACTTTTGAAAATGTAAGCTTAAAACTTACTCTGAAAAGGCTACAAGATAAGATAAGTGTACCGGACACATATGTGACCACTAGCATGATAACCTCACCGCACATTAAGTAATGGGCCCTTTGATCTGGCTTGTTGGAGAAGCTGTGTAACCCTCTTTAAGGGCTAGAGACTCAGAAAGTTACCTGCTATATGGGGCAGATTCAAACCAAGTCAGCACAGAGACACTGATCTATTATTCCCAGGTGCCCTGACCACTGCTCTAAATACCCTCTTTTTCACTTGGAACAGGCTGTCCAATACCTACCCTCCCAGACACAAAGTAGCTAGTTGCCCATTTCTTGGGCAGCTGGAAAGGAATTTTTCCCTCACTGCCAGATTGGCTAAGGTAAGGTGGGATTTTTTGCCATTCCTATAGTGGACTGAGGACTTAGTTGAGGCCAAAAAAAAGCACCAAAAAGGAAATTAAACTATGATGTTTAACTAAGTACGTAAACGTGGGGCAGGTGATCCATACAGATACCTTGTAGGCAATGCACACAATGATCAGATAGACTGAACTGGGAAAAGATTTGAAGGAGGTATTCTTTAAAGGAGAAAAATAGAGGAAGTTTGAGGCTCCTGTGACTGGCAGGGAATCAGCCCCCTCTCCTCTATAGCCCTCCTAACTCTAATTTGATGGAGGGGCGGTAGCAAGATCACAGAAACAGCTTGCCTGGGAACAAGCATGGACGAAGGAAGGGATTGCCAGCAGACCCCCAGGTATATGCATCTGATTATGGAATTACCCGCGCTATGCAATTGTATCTGCTGGGTACTCACAGACATTTAGGAATAAAAGTTGAAGACTAAACTATATCCAGGGTCTCCTATCCTTCCTCTTGCATAGCTGGACAGTAGTAATTACAATCCTCTCCATCAAAAACTATGTTCAATTAACATTAAAGATACAACTGAAACCCACACAAAGCAAGAAGACAGAGGTGAGACACAAAACCAAGTTTAAATCAAAATCCCAGATCCAAACCAACTCAATAGGACAGACGCTCATAAGGTGTAAAGTGACACAGATGCTTTCACACCAGCTGAGGAGCTCACCTCAGAGCTTGAGAATGTTTGACATTTGATAACAGACCAAAATTTTGCTCTCTAACCCTTCTCAAATACACCATTCTTCTTTCACTTTATTACGTCTAGGAACTACAACACAACTGGTGTATCAAGTTTAAAAAGTTAGCTAAGCACCAAAACCTAGAGACTTTATGAAGAATAGTTGCAACTTCTGAAATTCCTCTACACAACATTACTAGAAATGTTTTCTTGGACTCATTCATAGTTGATCACCATGTCTTATTTTTATATTTAAGTCCTACCATAAATAAAGGAAAAAGGAAAACAACATGCCACTGATATACACAGCATCACACATCAATGCTAAGTTTTCTTTGGACATAGGACAAAATTATAGACTGAATGAGCTGTGGTAAGTTATAGCATGCACTGTGATGGATACACGAAATATGCCTTCAATACAGAGACATGAATGTGTATTCCAAAAGATTAATCCACTGTACATTAAGTGACATGACTAAGGCTACCGCATCAATATGTCTTCATAGTACTGTGCATTTTTATTCCATAATAAATAAATAAAATGCTCATGAAAAGCATTTACAGCAGGGGTGGAGAACCTCAGGCCCAGGGGCCGGATGTAGCCCCCATCTTGCCTGGATCTGGCCCCAGAAGCTCAGGGCTTCCCTCCCCCCAGCACTGGGGAGCCCAGGCTGGTGTTCCAGCCCCACAGCCAAACCAGTGGATTCTCACTTGTGGGTGGCATCCGATTGATTTTTCTGTGGGTCAGTGGTCTCCAGCCCAAAAAAGGTTCCCCACCCCTGATTTACAGGATAAAATAAAAAAATCCTGAAACTATTTATCGTTGTCATTCAATCATTAATATTATGGGTCACATTTATCAGTAGTAATGGAGCATAAACATGCCTCTGCACCCTAACATTTTCACAATTAAACAAAGATTTGCACATGCAAGAATCAGGCCAGAGTGCACACAAACTAGTAGCTGAGCTCATGCTTGAGGATAAAAGCCTAGCTTTTTGAAGTCAATGGCAAAATTCCTTTGGACTTCAATGAGGCCAAGATTTTATCCCATGACAGTAATATGATCCTTTCCAGTGAACCCCATTGCTCATGCCAAGCTTCATGGAGTCCAAGGAATTCTGTACAATTCTGCCACTGCAGATCAAATCACACCATTTGTGTGTGCAAATGCTAGTGCAACAAATTTGAACGCAGTTGTCCATATGCAACATTGTTTCCGACTTTGAAAATACTATATTTCAGACCATAAATTTCACTGTTGATTAATAGCCATGAAATATTATACATTTTTTCATATTACAATCCCAACCCTGTATTTTTCCATATTTAAAAAAAACCTAATATTTATGTTTTCTTTTCCCTTGGAGGTTAATGGAGTGGAAATCTTCAAACTTAAAAAATTGTCAAACTTAATTTTTTTTAAATTGTTCACAGACGGAAACTTCTGTATATCAAATTTCAGCCTGAAGCCATTATAATCCCTGAAAATTGGGTTATTTAATGGAAATACTGACAGCACCTAAACTGTAGTGGCAGATGTTTTTATAATAAAGATTATTTCATGTTCTGATCAGTTCCAGTTTATGATTATTAAATAAAATTTCTTTTTGTTATTAGTAAGCCCTTTCTTTTTATTCCTCACATCAGTGCATTAACAACTGCACACAGCTGCCAGAACACTAAGCTCATATTTTTAAACAATTCTTACCAGCTTTCTTCCAGATCTCCTCTGGCACATATCCAGAAGCAGGCCTATGAAGGAATTCCCGATGTGATTCTATAAGAAGGAGCAGGGTAGGGTGGGGAAAAATAAAGAGTACTGTAAGCAAGGCTTAGTCGTTAAATCAGGATTAGAGAAATGCCCTTTCCCTTTCATTATTAGTCAAACAAAAGCATGTGAATATCATTTTTACATAAAAAAGTGAATACTATGGCCAAAGCCCATAAATGTTACCTAGATCAGTTAAATGTTTGGACTCTGTCTCATCTCAAGATGAGTTGTTACTATTTCACTTTATTTTTATTTCATGTTTAAAGCCTGATATGTATGACAGTTTGCAGCCTCTTAAAGCTAGTTTGCAAACCCTACTGAGGGATTGACATTTTTCTTCCTTTGTAATCATACTTATGAAAAGAATAATGCAACAGTTTGCAATTGGCACTTCTATGAAAAAGAGAATGGTTACTGCTGAGAGAAAGAAAAACCCAGGTATGATACTGGTGATCAAATAAGCTTTCCATAGATAAAGAAAGGAGCACTTCTGGCTGTCCAAACCCACACTTCTTTAAATCTTAACAAGCACTATAAGATTTATCTGCAAAATTTTCAACAATAGGAGCTTAAAGTTTAGCTTCTAATTCTATATTTAGATCCACAAAAAGTGGCCTGGTTTTCAACTCTTCCACTGAAAATCTGGCCACATTGTATAGGCTCTTGTGTTTTATAATTTGGCTTATGGGCTTAACTCTGAGTCCACTGAAACTAACAGATACTTTTCCATATGCTTCAACGGACTCTGTATCAGGCCCTATATAAACTTGGTTGCAACAGTTCATTCTGGCCTGAAATGTAACATACAAAGCAAAGGTCAATGTTTTCTATATAAACAAACTTTTGAGACAATCAAAAAATCTTCCTTTAAACTATTTTTCAAAGTAATACAGAAGTATTTAAAAATAAGAAGCTGAAACAAAAAAGAAAAAGGCACTTTAAGATGCTTTCTGTTGCTTGCATAACCGAACAGGCAATATTTTGATTTAATTAAAGTTTAGCAATCAACTTATATATAACAAAGTATAAGCATTTTTAAAAGGTACTGGTAATAGTAATAAAAAATCTGATATTTGATTTTGAAAACAAGTAAGTGCACATGCACAGCTCTTCCAACAAAGATTTTTGCTACACATACAAATATCACTTATAAGTTATTAGTAGATAATCTTATATACGGTTCAACAGCAGACTTTTGTGGCAGGCATTTATCAACTAGAATGTTAAGTCATTAGGGTCTTGAGAAGTTATATTTTGTTTTTAACGTGCACACAACTACATACAGTATGTCATGGTAGTTGTCTATTAGACCTTTTTTAAAAAGTAACTCTGAATTAAGAAATCAGACTATATTTAACACTGCTGGTGTTACTACTGCATTGTTCAACTCATGTGAACATTATTATAAAAGTTATAAGTCTAATTTTAAGCATTCAGGTGAAGGTGTGGCAGATTGCTTACTGTCCCATAAGTTATACATAACAGGGAAAGAAAATATATCTATACACTACAGAAGATATAACAATTTCATGTCCAGCAGACAATAGAGAGTCCTCTTTACAGTTCTGTTGATCACCAAGGAAAGCGTGTGAACATAATATCACCAATTACAGCTGGATGGAACATTTTGAGATTTTGATAAAAAAAGATTCAATTTTAGTGATTTTTTTTGCAAAAAATGTTTATCCATCTTTTCAACCAGTTCCTATTAACATGAACGTGTAATTAAAATATTTCAGACATAAATGCATATACATTTACTATACAGGTGTGTGAGATTCCACCAAGTCACCCATTTTCAGGAACAGCCCACTGATTATTATACACTTCAATGCTCTGTGAAGATCTATGTCTTGTCTGCTTAGAACACAAGTGATCAAGATCTTTCTTATTGCTTGTACCCTGCCTTCTCAAGAGAAAGTCAGTTCACTGATTCAGGGGAGGTAGAAGAAAGATCTCAGGGTATGTCTACACTACAGCATTATTTCAAAATAGCTTATTTTGAAATAACACGTCTAGACACAAAATGCATTTCGAAATAGCATTTTGCTATTTCGAAATAGCACATCCACACTGATAGGACGCTGAATCACATTTAAGGCTGTCTGGAACCGGTTCTGGCAGGGCATCAGGTAAGAAGTTAGCCTCAGGCAGCAGCCACACAAGGTATCTGAGATCTCTGCTTAAAGAGACCCTTCCCCCACCCCCCAGACAGCTGGTTCTAAGGTTTCCCTGCTTGCTTGCCTACCTCGCTGAGGGACAGCAAAGCATTTTTTTTTCTCTGCGTGCTCTGGTTGCCCTCACTCAGGACACCACAGCACTCTGCAGCATGGAGCCGGAGTTGGCCCTTGGCACTCTGGTGCTTCTCCTGGATGTGTTGCTGCGAGCTTGGCAGCACGTTCTGCAGGCAGTAATAGTCTCCCTGGTGTACCCCACTGGGGGCTTGTGCCTCATTCCTACCTCACGTCCTTCCACTTACCCCTCCCTAGCCCCCCTTCCTGCTGTATAATAAAAGACATGCGTTCATTACAACAAAGCCTCTTTATTGAACAAAACTTGGGGGGGGGGGTATTTAATTTATTTATTTAAATATTTTTACCCCATCTTTCTATTTAAAATATTCAAGGTGGCTGAATGAATCTGAGGTGAGACTGGGGAAAGAAAGTGGGAGAAATCTGGGAGGAGAAAGCAAGGGAAAGAAGGGGAGAGGAGAAGCTCAGGGCTGGGGGTCTCGCCGGCCCAACTGTCTCCCAGCACCGCAGGTGCTGGGGCCTCCGCATCCCTGGGGGCGTGGGGAGTGTGGGGAGGAAGAAGCGGGAGGAGGAGTGGTAGCTGGGAAGGCAGCAGGGGCTGGAGCAGCAGGAGGCAGCAAGCTCTGCCCCAGGGTCGATGACCACCTAGGGAGCACGGACTGAACTGCCCCCCAGGATACGGTCCACGGCATCAAAACAGGGGGCAGGGGTCTGGGTCTGCCCCTGTTTGGGAGCTGCCCCCTGTGGCCCTGGTATATGCCTGCCGCAGCTCCTTTATTTTCATGCGAACCTGCTCCTTGGTTTGCATGTGGCCTTTGGTGGCCAGGCTGGCAGCCATCCGCCTGTAGACGGTTGTGTTCCTCGGTTTAGTGCGGAGCTCATGGACATTGAAGGCATCCCCCCAAACCTGAATTAGGTCCCTGATCTCCGCACTGGACCAGACAGGCGCTCGCCTTTTCCGACCCCTGGCAGGCTCCTGGGAGCTGGCAGACTGGTCTTGGGGAGTGATGGAGGGCTGGATGGTAATGGCTCCCTGGCTCATGTTGGGACCACTGGGTCAGGTGCAGTTACTGCTGGCTCTGGGCTGGCAGGCTTGGAGCTGGCAAAGGCACTGTAACCAGGGTCTACTCCTTTAAGAGTTCCGGAAGGGGGGGAGGGAGGGAGAGGAGTTTTTTGGTTGTGCCCAGAGTGGTCACCAGGGCACCCTGGGAAGGGCTGGAGACCCCCATTTCAAAATAAGCGTCTATACAGTGCTTATTTCAAAATAGCAATTTAGAAATTGGCACTATTCCTCATGGAATACCAATTTCGAAATAAGCCCTCGGCTATTTTGAAATAACTTTGCTGTGTAGACATACCCTCAGACTCATTATATTTGAACATATTAAATCACTGGAATACAGTCAGCATGTTTCTGGCTGATGGTACAAACAAAAGTGAATAAGAGTTGTGGGACATAGTAAAGGTATCTTGGGGAGCAAATGAAGAACCAATGGATCTTAAAATCACAAAACAAGTCGTCTCTTCTGTCCACTTTTCCTTCATTTTTCACCCACATTTGCATTTTGTATTAAATTGGTTTCTTGGCTATTTGGGTCAGGTACCGTGTATTCACAGAGAACCTAGCCCAATCAGACTACAACACTGAATAGGTCCCTAGAACACTACTGAACCATTAATACTACTAATATTACAAATGAAAGTGGAATATTGTGTTAGGCTCTTAGGTAAACAAGATTTTCAGAAAATAGAATTCAATGACAACAGCAACCAGGTTGCCAGCTAATTGTTAAATTTCCAAATACAAAGATCAATCAAGCTCATATTCAAACCACAAGTGACTTACTTAAGGAAAGAGATTTGCATAAGAATTAAATCAAGATCTTGTGAGAGAGACTTCCACAGCTTGGAACAGGACCCAGACAAGGGAAAAAAAAGAGCATTTATGAATCTAATAAGAAACACATTCTCAAATAAGAAAAAAAATGAATATAGATATGGTGAAATCAGCCCTGATAGTTCCATGAAAAGCAAGACACAGTTCTACATGGAACTAAAGTACAGCAACTGACTGAAGGACAATAAAAAAGGGGAAATTAGATGAAGCCTCAAGTGAGTTGCTCATTTAAAACAAAACAAAAACTTAGGGGACTTGAAAATCTCGCAAGAAACATAAAAACTACTAAAAAAAACCAGAAGACCAGACCTAAAATATTACGTACTTGAAAATATTAGATATTCTTAGCACTTGAAAAAAATCATAAAGAGAAAGAATGCATCATTGACAGAACTGCAGAAATCATACAAATGCTTCCTAACGAGCAAAGAAAGTGAAATTATCAGACAAATTGAAAGTGGGAAAGGATTTCAATGCCAGAAATTATACAGTGCTTGTTAGTTGGCAGAAGGTAATAATGTAATTATAATGAACGGTGAGAACAGGATGAGTTCACAATAGTGAAACTACTTAGACGACAATGTAGTAAACTAATGTTTGAGTGTTCCGTGCTACAGTACAGTTCAAAGTGAACATTTATACTCCTCAGCAAATGAAACCACGGTATCCAGTACCTGTGTGTGAAAAGATGAAAATGAGGCAAGACAAAGAACATTATGAAACCTAATAGGGTCTTACAATATTGTCCTTCAATATGCAATTTATCTCTGAGGAGAAAAGACTGGACTCCCATGAAGTCAAAGGAGAAACTGGATTTCCTTACATGAACATCAAGAGGACAAAGATACAAAAAACAAGAATGAGTTTTTCTTAGCACTCTACTGGGTCGTAGGGATGGCTACAACTTGCATTTCTCTGTAAAATATCTGGAAAAAAGGAAGTTTGCTTATGTTGCAAGTTGGATTTTTTTCATAAGAGGGGAAAATAACCGCAAGAACTCAGCCTATTATTACTATAATGGAAGGTTTTCTTGCAAGCACTGGTGTATTCACTTCAGAAGCTTAATCAACCATGGCATCAAAAACAGTGCATAAATCACTGACAGACAGCCAATCAGGTTCTGAAGTTCAGCAAGTACCACAAGGATTTTGCAGGCCATGGGAGACTTTTGAGTTTATAGAAACAGAAGCAGTGTTGAAAGAGTAGTACATTAAGGTATTTTTAAAACAACTGAAACAAATACAGAAACATGACACAAACAAAAAGCTGGGCATGTTAAGAAAAAATAAAAGATATGTGAGTGGTATCACATGGTGATAATGAAACAAAAAAGTGTAGGAAGACCAAATCAAAGATATCTTCCAGATGATGAAAAAGGATAATCCATTTTGGAGAGAAGAAATGGAAAATGGATTGAATTTACAATGGAATGGACACCCTTATCATTGTGTAATAAATACCGGAAGAAATGCAATCAAAATAAAGAAGATATTAATATATTGCCATGAAGGACCTATCTGATCTTATTTCCTGCAAGACGGAAATGAATGGCAACACCAAATTTGGCCTTCCTTCTGCAGTAGATAGAGTGAGCCTGTGGTCACTATGATACATACAGCATCAAAAAGATAAATGTGATATGGGTGTCATAAAAACGACACCCTGCAATTCACACTTGGCTGGAAGGGTTCCAACTCAAAACTGTCATTCCAGTGTAATGTTAATGGAGTTACATTGAAGTAAAATGGGAGAGACACACTAGTGAATCAAACTTCAATTTTCCAGGCTTATTGGCTTGCACCATCTTCAACTTTACTTAAATATAATTTTAAACTAGCATCTTTCTGTGCTCATGGAGAACAGAATTAGTAACATTCCAGTTCAAAAACACAAGTCTCCTAATTGAGCCAAAAAAGTGAATTTCATAAAGCATGTTGTAGTAGCAGGATCTATTTCTTTTTTTCTATCAATTAATACTTTGACAAGCACCAGCATGGAGAAGAATAAGGCACAGATAAAGATTATCCCTGACTCAGAAGTTAGAATAAGCAATCCAAATTACAAACTAAACAATAATTCAGCAGCTCCATTTCTCTGCAACGGTCTACTTACTATGTATAATCTATGTATAATCTAGCCCAAAGCCTCCATTCCAACTAGTGAATTAAAAGCATTGTTTTATAGCTGCAATGGTTGCCATGAAATCTTTACAGTTTTGCCACTTCACACAACACATGTATTCTACCATTCGAGGTATTCTTCCTAATTCTCATTGGGAATACTATGCCATCACGTTATTGCAAATGGGAAAGAGTTCAGTGGTGACCACTATACAGGCATGGCAGTGGGTATTTCACTGCTAACACAGAATGGGCTGAAGGAACCATTTTAAATAAAGTACAAATTAGCATGTACAGCTAATAAATGTTTTCTTAACAACTTTGCATCCCCTACACATTGTGGCGTCAGCATGACCTAACGTGTCTCTGGTGACATGTCTCTGGTGACATGCTACTCCAGATGAGACCACATCTGGACTATTGTGTCCAGTTCTGGGGCCCCAATTACAGGAAGGATGTGGATGCATTGGAAAGGGTCCAGCGGAGGGCAACCAAAATGATTAGGGGGCTGGAGCATATGACCTTCAGGAAGGGGGGTTCCAAAGAGGCTGGAGAAAGGCTGTTCACAGTAGTGATGGATGACAGAACAAGGAACAATGGTCTCAAGTTGCGGTGGGAGAGGTCCAGTGTGGATATTAGGAAAAACTATTTCACTAGGAGGGTGGTGAAGCACTGGAATGGGTTACCTAGAGAAGTATTGGAGTCGCCATTCCTAGAGGTGTTTAAGTCTCGGCTTGACAAAGCCGAGGCTGGGCTGATTTAATTAGGATTGGTCCTGCCTTGGGCAAGGGACTGGACTTGATGGCCTTCTAAGGTCTCTTCCAGCTCTATGACACTATGATTCTATGTAACGGAGACTCTTGGGAGATTTCAAACTTCATCTTATAACAGAGGTTTAGACAAATTTCGGAAACTTCACCTCAGAACCTTCTGGAGTTTGCCTCCATATATTCACACAATAAGGTTACAGGTCTTATTTATAATTCACAAAGCCTTTGTGGTTAACTTCTACCATTGTGTCTATTACAGTATACTTATTTGTTGTTAGGAGGAGGAAGATCACAAACTGGAGTACGTAGGCAATTATTCACTTGATACATTACTACCAGTTCATCCTGTGAATACTGAACATAAGATATGTCTGAATCATTTTTAAACTTTTATAAACGTATAACATTTAGTACTAAAGGAAATGTAACTCTCGTATCTTAGTTTTACACATTTATGTACTATTCACAGAATGGTGAGTTTTTAACTTATAACAGTTTATAGCAGTTTAAAACCATTAACAATAAAGTAACCGTAAATATGAAATGTGAGATTTTCAAATATTTACCTGATTTTTTGGTTTTGTTAATAAAAAATGGACTCTCAAACTGAACAAATAAAAATTCATATAGAAACCAGATTAAAAGGAGCACAATATTTTTCTTCCATTGTAGAGAGACTTACAGGTTTCTAAGTGATCAGACTTTTCTTTAACTGCTCCTGGACAAAGACCATGGAAGCTAAATTTCAGTCCAGAACAAATTTTTAATGACAGAACTATAAACCTCAAAAGTATTTTGTTCACACTGATTACAATGCATACCGTTTTACTACGATGGTGCCATTTTAATCTTAAAGAAAAAGATACACTGACACAGTGTGTCCACATGACACTTTTTCTTTCCTGTTGGAGATAACAAATAGGTACTTTTTAAAGGATGGATTATCTCATTTAAAAAAAACCACAAAGGGAAATTATTGAAATGTAGAATTCACACACAAAAAGAGCAATATTTATAGCTGACAGGGCTCTAATTAAAACTTTGGAGCAATTTTTTCTACTTACTTTCTCTCCCATCCCTCATAAATAAAACAAAACACTGCCTTAGGGATCACCAGTGCTGTTTCCATGAAACTGCACTTCTAAAGTTCATATTTTGTTAACCTTCCAGAGAACTGTAGTCTACTAAGACACTTCCAGATTTAAGATAATGTAATTATTGTATTTCCTTTTTTTAAAAAAGGCAAGTATCTGGTGCCCTGAGTGTCAGATATATAAACATCTCCTGTCAGGGTCCTGTGATTGAAATGAATACTATATCACTGAAGCATTACAAATTACTGATACATAAACACAGCAAATAACTTTTTTTAAATCAAGCTAACTGGAATGGATATAGTTAAGTGAAATGGACTCAATTCTAGTCAGTTATATCTGTATCCTTCACCACTACAGAGGTAATTTGGGCATCAAATTCAATGGACTATGCTATGCACTGTGGCTTTTATACAAATAAACCCAGTTGTTTCCAGGAACAACCAGTGTCAAGTATGCAAATAAGTGATGATACTCCATACACATCATCTAGTCCTGTGTATTTCTCAGCTCTGAACATGGAAAATGCAAACTTTTTTCTTATTACAAGTACTTCACCTAAAAGATTTACTCTCTTGTTAATATCAGCATTTTCTAATAGTCAAGGACCAATCTGCTGTTTCAGTTTATGGAGGGATTATGAACACACTACATCCTTCCTGGTTTCAAAAGGTAATTCACATGCAAAATCTTCTTCCCAGCATAGCTCAAAACTTAATAGTTCTACATTACAAGTTTGTTGGAGATGAGCTCCATAAACCATGTCTCTGAGGGTATGTCTACAGTAGCCCCCTAGTTCGAACTAGGGAGGCTAATGTAGGCATTCGAAGTTGCAAATGAAGCCTGGGATTTAAATATCCCGGGCTTTATTTGCATGTTCCCATCCGGTCGCCATTTTGAAATTCCACTAGCCCGAAGTAACTACCTGCGGCTACACGTGGCAGTGAAATGGCAATTCGAACTAAGTCCTTAGTTCGAATTGCCATTTCACTGCCATGTGTAGCCGCGGGCAGTTACTTCGGGTTAGTGGAATTTCAAAATGGGGACTGGATGGGAATATGCAAATAAAGCCCGAGATATTTAAATCCCGGGCTTCATTTGCAACTTCAAATGCCTACATTAGCCTTCCTAGATCAAACTAGGGGGTTAGTGTAGACATACCCTAAGTATTTTCCTGCAAAAAAGGAGCAATTTCAGGGGCTTGCCAGCATGGTGGGCATTTTGGCTGACATACTTATCTCTACATTAGTCATCTTCTTTATTTAGATTCCCTCCCATGATTCACAGAAACTGTCACCAAAAGAGTATTTGTGAGAAAGTTGTCCAAAGAGACTATACTAATTAGCTAATCCAATGATACCATTCAAAGACCCTACTGGCTCAAATGAGCCTCCTTAAAATTTCTTGTTACCAAGGGACACTAAATATTATACTAAATACTGAAGTGGTAAATCATTCTGAGCATGGATTATTAGCATATATTTTATAGTTTCCATCACCATTCACTGTTTTTTTGGCTCAGTGGACAAATTCAGAAATATGTTTAGTTTGGAATGAAAACTGAAAAAAAAAATCCGTTTCTCGTTAAAACATTAAACCAAACAATTTTGATTGAATTGTATTTAAACACTTCCAAAACGAAACAGAAATTTGAAATGACAGCTTGCTTACTAAATATCATTATGAAAAAAATCTTAAAACACTTAATTTTGAAAAAGCCGGGAAAAACATCTTTTTTTTTTAATCTGAAAAAATTGCCATACTCAGAAAGAACTAGGGGTTAAGGGATATTCTGATGTGGGGATCCCTCAGCCTCTCCTATTGAAGCCATTTTACTTTAGATGAGTAATTAGAATCTTTGTGGTGTGGGTGTGTGAGAGTGGGAGAGCATAACAGCATGAGAAGAACTGTATACCAGAAGTTAGGTCACTCAATCAAGACTTGGAAAACCCAGGAATACCCTCTCCCAGGCTTCCTTCAAGAAACACCTTAGATGCCTGATTTTAGGAGAGGTCTCGCTACTGAGAATTCCAAGCAGAGATAGGTGCTTCTGTTCAGCTTGGACTCAGGCACTGAATTCCCTGATACACCCCTTTCCTGGGCTCCTCTCATTGGCTAGCTTAGATGGATCCTCACTCAGTGTGCTGGCTTTTCTGAGTCCCATCCTGAGACACCGGTCTCGTTCCAGTCATTGTATGGTAAGCCTGAGCACTTCCCTCAGGCTTTGTGAGTCCCAGCAATTTTCAAGGCACTTAAAAGTAAGGCATTGTGATGCTGTGTCATAATGCTTTAAGTCCCTTTGTGTCTCTAGCCCAGAGTCTATGGAGAAGTACTAAGATTTTTAAGTACATTTGGAAATTTCTCGTCTGTCAGCTTTCTCAAATTGAATGTAAATACAGGTTCAAAGTTTCTGTATAAGTCTGTTTGCTAAGAACAGATGTTTCCCAAGGTGTGCCATTATACACAGTAGAATTCACTCAATCAAGTTCATTTTGATTTTTCTTGGTCTTTTAATAGTAACAGTCAAGAAGTACCTATCTTTTGCTTTAATTGTTGAGGGTGGGGAGTCAAACAGTGTTCATCTTATTACTTCACCAAATTCAAATTTGCATTCTGTCTCCCAGCTACTCCACCTATGTACATTTGTGAACGGAAGGAAAACTGGTGATTATCACAAAAAGATGAAAACAGGGCTATCAGGGAGTTAAATCTCCATTTAGTTCTTAATCTTCAGTGAAAAGGAACATTTTATTGGTAGTAAGAAAAAAACAAATGAGAAGAACAAATATGAGCTTCAGCTGTAATAACTGCAAGGAAGTCAGGAACAGGGGCTTGGCTAAATTTAGCATGGGCCCGATAATGGAAGAAAATACTGTACCTAATGGGACTGGATCTGGATTCACTGGACTCTGCTGTCTGGAATGGCTGCTGCTGCTACCACTTTTTTTTAAATCCTCTGCATCACTGTACCGCCGTATCCAGTAATTAAGCTCTTCACGGTCTGCTTCTTGACATCGCCGTAGTACAGTGAGAGATCGCCTTGTTTTTTCCACCATGTCCATGATGCAGTTTAACAGCTATTAGTAGGGGCAAAGGGAAGGGAGGAGCCAAAACAATATTTGATGATGATGTATTGTTTCTCCACAGAAAACTTGTGAATTTTCATTCATTTTCTTACTTCAAATGCCAGGATTTCAAGGGAGAAGGATTATCTCCCTGTCATTGTAAATAAAAATAAGAAATATTCGAACATAATTCCCTCTTGCATAACTGTATTTCCTAGATAAACCTACAAATCATTCAACAGTTATAAGATTTAATTAAGAGCAAGAAGAAAACTTCCGTTTTCAGGGCACCGATAAAGTGGGTAAGTGGGAAGTGTCCTGGACCCAGTGTTCAATCCTCAGCATCCAGTTTCCCATTAGCTTCTCATATGAGCAGTTGGGATTTTAAAACAGGTGTTTGGACCCAGAGTAGCAAAAGAAGTATCCCATTGTAGAACTAAGCACAGTAGCTCAGTCATCAGTGTTTTCAAATTTGTCTATAATATGGGCAATTAGAGAAAAAATAATAAACTTAAACTATGCAATACCAGTTCTCAATATTGTAAGTTACTTTCTAAAGTCATGCTGGGTCTACTCAGACATGTATACACAAAAAATAATTAATATTTTACATGGTCAAGGTGTTTCCATTCTTCTGCCCATTCTCTGTCTGTTAGCCTGTGGTCAATCATTTCTTCTTGCCGTGTGCCATGCAACCCTGCCAAAAGTGGAAAAGATAATTACATTAAAGGACTCATCTAGAAAACCTCTCTTACTCTTTCATTATCTGTCTGTTGAATCATGGTATTCTCAAATCTCATCCATTACATAAACCCACACAATTTTCGTATGAAGTTCATGCATGCAGACACATACTAAATACACATATATATTATTTAAAGTGTATTGGCCTTTCCAGTAATATTTAAGCACAGATGAAAGCAAAGGACTAGGAATATTTACTCATTATCATGTGCCCACTACCCAGGAAAAACAAATCTTTGCTCCCATGAAAAACAATCAGTAAACACAGATTTAGAACAAGACACTTAAATTAAACATTTCACTCCATGAAAGTTCTGATGCTGAAAAGTGTTCCACATACAAACACTAGTTCATGTTAATTCTCTGAACAGACCTCTTGTAGAATTGGGCAATCTAGAAATTATGGGTAACTTAATAATGTTACAAAAAATGTAGAAATTATTAACATTATCTTCTGGCACAAAGGCAGATCTGTAGAGATTTTTTGGTCATATGCACAATATCAAACAAGGCTACAATGTGAAAATCAATAGTAGTTTTAGTTCTACTCTTTGTTTAAATTACTTTATTTTCATATATACTTTAAAATGCGTGATTTGCTGTTGATTTTTTTTCTTTTTATGTAGGCTAAGTTCTGCATCAATATATTAACATTTAAAAATTAGTCTGAACATGAAAGACATAAGGAAGGACAGGAGTTTTATGTCAGTTATTAAGAAATTGATCCAAGTTCTAAAATTAAGAAATTCGTATTCTAGTAAAGTACATTAAAAATGAAACTGTAAAATATATTAACAGAATAAATCTTTGCTGATACTTGGCTTAATATTATTTGGTCCAAGTTCTCAATATGTTCACATATTACCAGACTGTTTTTAAGTTAAAAAAAACCACCTTTCCATCTTTGGATTAGTTGAAAAGAAAAAACTTACAATAACTGACATAACAATGTATTATTTACTATATGAAACTCCCAAGACCTGTAAAAACTGTAAAAAAAAGTTAAATGGTTAAATAAATATTTTATATGATACTTGCTTAACACAGAAGACTGAAAAAATATAAATAGTACGCACAGACCAAATGTAAGACCACTAAACACAATTACTACTGATTATGACAGAGTCTGTCAATGCAGATTCATTAAAGGTTCATCTCTTCACACATAGTTAAATAACCATAGAAAATTCTAAGTAAAGATTTACTGTGCATAAAGAACATGTTCCAAGTATGCAGTGAAGCAACAATGAAAGCTACCTTTTTCGGTTTTAATATGCTCCAATGACTTTGTAGGGATGTTAAAATGCATGTAGTTAAGTAATCATATAACCACTGAACATTTCAGCAGTTACACATGGGTGTGTGTGTGTGGGGATGGGGGAAGCTGGCTCCATGGGAATCCAGACGTGTGGGGAGCCGACTTAAAAACCATCTTAAAAGCCTACTCCCCGCACACACCAGCTCCCACCTGTCCCCCTCCCCATGCTGCTGCCTCTGATACAGTGTGAGGGTGGGGGATATGTGTGTAACAGTGCACATTACCAATGACCCTGGCTCATCCGTTAACCATTTCACATCCCCAGAACTGTCCACAGTTTGGATTCCTAAATTTTAGCTAAAGGGACAGCTACTAACTTGAAAGACATTTCACTTGAAGTTTTAACCCTCAGCCCTCCCCCCATCTCCCCTACCTCAAGGTCTCTGTAATTGCTGCTTGAATTCTTTACACCAACCCTGAATAAAAAGCACTTTGGTATATATTTTGCGTAAGATTGGCGCATGCAAACTGAAGTACAACAAAACCAGAGTGAACTGAAGAGTGCTTTAAGCATAGTCTGGAGAAGGGTGTGGTGTGAGAGCAATACCACAGGCAAAGATGGTCCCAGGGAGCATTGTGACTTGGAGACATCATTATGGGGAGCAATTCCTTCTATTACTCCATTGCTCCATGGGATAATAATTTATCTCTGGTCTTTATCAGCAGTAAATCAAGACACCCCATCTGATAGCTCAGCTATGCTGGATGTCAAAGGTGTGCGATTAGGGCTGCCAGATACTTTCACAAAAAATACCGAACACAGCGGGGAAAAAATTGGTTGAGCTAAACAGAAAATCCCGGACATTTTACATGTCCAGTATTTTCTGGGTTGTTTTACTGGACACAGACCACAGATACCAGATTGTACAGGCCAATACCGGCGACCTGGCAATTGTATACATGCAATACGGTGAAAGACAAGACTCCATTCCTCTACTCATTTACTCCAGGGTCCATGTTGTCAATACCAGTGTGAAAGAGATGCCTCTTACTCATCCTTACTCTCCTGTGTGGGTGTGGAATTCAAATCACAGTTTTGTCTAACATTCATCAAGTTATTAAAAGCATTAACTACATATCAGGCCATAGACCCATCATCAGAGAGGAAGGAAGGAAAGAAAGAAAGGAGGAAGGAACATGCATAAAGTTTCTCATAGTTCCTTACCCATAGGTCTGTTTCTGTCCCTGAGGTCCCTGTGGTTGGGGTGTCTGTATGAGTCCCTGTAGTGGTGGGCAATGGCCATATCATCCAAACGATAATGCTGAGGTGGAGGCGGGGTGGGGTGAGGCAGACCATTGGGCTGGTAAGATAAGCCATTATTTGGACTGTACCGCTGGCCTGGGCTAATAGTGCAGGGCCGCTTGCTTGGATGCTCTGAGTGCAAAGGCTCTCTGTCAAAGCCGTTTTCTTTGGTTCTGAAAAATAAAGTATAGGAACGTTTTTTGTCATGATTTGAACAGGGCTGGCTAATGTTCAGATACATACAGTTATCTGCCATTTATGCTGCATGACTTTGGGGGTGAGGTTGGAGGAACATTACATAGAACAGTTTAATCAATCAATATTTATAAAGATACATTTGCTCACTTTCAATATCTCGGTTACAGCCTAAGAGATGTTGGTAGAATAATTCTCCCTACAGAACATAAATATACTTCTTGTAAACATAAAATTAAAGCAATATTCACTGAGATCAGGCTTTGAATATGTGGGTAACAGTACAAATTGTAATGTATTCAGGTGTTAAGCAAGTGGCCAAGCAATTTTAATTTTTAAATAAATGCAAAAGAAAACACCATTGGTAGTCAAGTCTGATTTGAAAAAAAAAAAGATGATATGCTGATGGAAATGTCCTGCCTTAGTTGTTGCATGCAGAGATCTAGGGAAATCTACAACTTAAGAAATGTTTTCCTCCAAAGGGCAGCACATGGTCCCTCGGGTATATGTCTTAGCATTCTGAATCTTTGCTCTCAGGATCCTTTCCCACCAGGGAATTAACAATGTGATCAGAGAGAAGTTAATCCCATTTTGAGGCTGCTCGTGGTTGATGCTCATTAAATGAACTGAACTTTGTGGCACTGGTGTGATTATATTTTACATCAACACGTGATAGTTGATGATTATAAACTGCAGAGATACCCCCTAGTTGCCTTTGTCCCCTGATGGTTCAGAAAATCTTCTTGAGCTGGAACCCTTTGGGTGCTCCTGTTACCTAAGGAACCTGTAGCCTCATGGGTATCAAGCTGGAATCTGGCAGGCACCTAAATAGTTGTCTCAATCAGCTACTGCAAGGTTTGCTGGCTCCTGCAGAGAGAGGTTGCCAAGCTAGCCTGTGTCCTGCCTATGCAGATAAGGAATGTAACAGGAAAGTGACTCAGTGGCAGCACAGCCTGTACTTTTTATTCTCCCAAACTAGGGAATGGGAGACACAGAGATGAGCTAAGTGTGGAGGTGAAGTGTGCAGGGACCTAGGAGCATGTGCATCCTTCCTCTCCAGCCTACAGTACTCTTTCCCCTGCACTGCTTTATGGAGCAGGACTGGACAGTGTCACAGGCAGGCATGAACAGCCTACTTGAGAGGGAAGTGGGCAGGGGACAAGGAAAGGGACAGAGAGCAGTGCAGGTGCTCAGCTCAAGGTAGCAACAAGGCTGGATCAAAGCCCACTAGGGGAGGGATAAGAAGAATCTCATTTTCAAGTGCTGCAACAGTTAGCGACAGGAAATGAAGAGATGGGTTTTGCTATGTTGCTGGGAGTGAAAATAGTCTTTCCACAAACTACATACACAACCACTAGTGCCAAAAACAATTGCAGAGGTGAGCAGAGGCCTCAATCACCCATTAATAGCAAAGGGGAGAAGATCTTTTGCCAGGTACTTTAGGGCATCTGTTAGAATGAATGAGTAAGAAAGTAAACAGTTAAAATGAGTGTACACTGTGTTCTGGAAGGACAAAGGATAAGAAATGGGACGGGACTGAGATGTGACCCTCATGAGTGCCAAGGTTACATTAAATTGCTGTAATCTGTTCCTGTAAACTCCACTGGATAGCAACACTTTTTGAGTGCTCTCCAAGAACATACCTACATATTTTACATTTGGCTGCATGCAGAACCTCAGACATGCACCTACTCAAATCCAATTATGATATTTTCATCTGCAAGTACATATTTGCATGAAAGCATGCAGATTTTTGTATGCACCAATCAAACTATGGGTACACTTTTGAACGCATTCTCAAAATTTGTTTTTGCATGCCAAGGTTAGAATGATAACGTCTAATGAAGATGAAATGTCAAACACTGTAGAGGTTCTGTTTTTTTCTACAGTTGTTGCCCTTATATATGTGTCAATGTAGAGGGAGAAAAAAAAACAAAATTTGAGGGAAAGGGGAGATCCCCTGTTTCAGGAAATTAGGTTTTTGTAACTGTACATATTCATGCTGAAAGACATTTTGCATTTGGACTAATGTTTTATTGAGATTAAGGGCTGTGCAGTTACAACTGCGATTGACTGTTACTTCTAATCAAGAACTGTTGAAAACAAACAATCAAATATACAGTAAGACTATTTCATTTCAAACAACTGTGAAGTCTAGATGGTTTCCTGAGCAGGAAAACACAAAAGCATACGACTGCCCTGGATGGCAAATTAATTTTATTGATTGGTACAAAATAGTAAATGCAATTTATGAAAATAACGTTATCCAGCGGATGTGAGTTGTTCAATCTTCATTTCTGCAAAATGCTTTCATTTAGGCTAATATTTACATATAAAAGTTTGATGACTGAATGAGTGATAATGATCTACTGGAAAAAATCTATTTTGTGCCTATATCTATCAAATTAATTTTCTGATAAGAGGTTATATATCCACAGCCGGGGTGAACATATAAACAATCATATGTATATTTACTTGTCACGTAGAACCATCATACTGAGGAAGTGCTTCATGACACAACTCAGGAGATGAACTGAATTAAAGAACCTGTAAGATTTTGCTCAAAGAAGATTCCTAAACTTTTCATATGTCTTGCAAGGCTCATTGTCAAAGAGGTGCTGAGCATCCTCCACCACTCTCATTAACTGAGATGGCAGAAAAAGACCCTCAATTCCTGGCAGTGCACCTAACAGAGTCAAAGGCTTCCTTTGTCGACTGCGCCACGTCTAGACTGCCGCGCTGTGCCAGATCAGCTGACTGTCGGTACAGCGTGGTGGCCATTTTTATTTTAATGAAGAGGGGATTATTTAAATCTGCACTTCTTTGACTATGCCTAATAAACTATTTTACATGGCTCCATCAAAGGAGCCATGTAGTCTAGACATAGCCATGGGGGCATTACCTCGATAGGAGGGAATTTCTCCAAAACGCTCTCTCATGCTCTACAAAACTTGTCATGACTGCTCTCACCAACAAAACTGTCTGTCTCTCAGCCCTCCCTCCCCCAGACATGTATCATTTGCTGGCATACATTTTTCCACTTAGAATTATTTTTATCTATTTTTTTTTTGGCCTAATAATTTTACATGTACTTGTTGTGTCTCTCAAACATATAGCTACTAGGTGGCATGCTTCTATACAGCACAATAATGGTCTTTTAGGTTAGCCTCAAAACAGGATTAATTTCTCTCTAAACAGCAGCAAATTTACACAGTTAATTCATTTAAAATTATGTAGAATTTTAAGGCAAAACATTCATTAATTTAAAAAAGTTTTTAGTCCAACTTTTTTAGTCTTATGACAGCAGGATATAAGCCCAAAAAGTTAGAAACAAGAGAGAGCAAACACTTTGTTCGTGACATGTCATGAACAAATTATCAAAATGTGTTGCCTCCTCAGGTGTCAGTTTTTTCTCTCTTGCAGTGACTGATGGCTCCCAGTGTTATTACAGAAACAGATTGATCTTTTTAATGAGCTAGTTTAATAGACTCCAAAATCTCACCGTGGCTGCTCAGCCATGTCAGACCATATGCACCAAGAAAACATTCAGTAAAACACAAAGCTCTGCTGTCACAGTGCTCCATAAAACCTCACATACAGTAGATATGTGTCTGCAGAAAAATAACCAGAGATGGAAATGCATATGCAAACAAGATGCAGAAATTATACAAGGAAAAATGTTGCTGTAACTGGATAAATTTTCTTAGCTATATTAAAAACCCTAAGACATACAAGTGTGCATATACACAATGAACACTCCCTCTCTATTTTTCTTCCTACTTCTGTATATCACCTCTACTGGAGTCTGAGTTAGAGCATACAAGCATCATTAGCTGTTTCATTGTAAATATATGCTGTATATACACATACAAGTACCAAGTTTAGAAGGGAATGGGAAAGAAGAGGAAAAATGTGCAAAACCATGTCCAATTGACTTCAGCAGGAACAATGAGCACATTACATGATTCAGAATAAGGCTGTTAGAAGGAGGGTAATCCACTAATTGTGCAGTTGATAAAAAATTTTTATCGACTACAAAATTAGTAGATAAGGGAAGGCTTCCTCAGCTTGCACACCTGGCTCTTACTTCATTTAAACTACAGAGATGCAGCGGGGGGTAGCTCCCAAACCTGGCATGAGCTGGGCTTGCTCGGACCTAAGGTTGCCAGATGGTTTCACCAAAAATACCAGACACTCCTGACATTACATCACAATCTACATTGCATCTTATTTAGAAAATACTGGACATTTATATTTTCTCAGTTATATTTTCTCAATTTGTTTCCTGAACAGAAAACTCAAATATTGGACTGTACAGGTCAAAACTGGACACCTGGCAACCCTACTGAGACCCAGCTCACACTGAGTCCAGCAGCCCCTGTCCATGGCGGGTCGCAGCAGAGAGATGGGACCCCCCATGGACCAGGACTGCTGCTGGAGCAGATTCTGCCAGTGGCCAGCCTGGGCTGTCACAGACAAGGGCTGCTGCCAGAGCAGCCTCTGCCCGCAATGAGCCTGGGCCCGCCGCAGGCAGAGGCTGCTTTGCCACGGCCTCCCTTGCCCCATCCTCGCCACACTGCTGCCTCTGATAGAGGCACCAACATTGGCGGGAGGGCAGGAAGCATCGCAGAGACAGTGCTAGCGGGAATCAGCTTTTAAGCCAGCTCCCCGTAGCACAGGCTCCTGCTTCCCACCCCCTTGCTGTTTCTAAAAGAGGCAGCAAGTGGGGGGTGGGGAAGTAGTCCACTCGACTACTTGCTTACATTCCTAATTCAGAATCTGGCCAATGTTCTTAGCTTCCCTGGAAAAATCACTGCCTTTTATCTTCCTATACCCATATATATATACTGTCAGCAGAGTGGTAATGACATTTAAGCCTACAGTTAAGATACCTAACATTCGTGACATATTTTACACACACACACACACACACACACACACACACACACACACACACACACACGAAGATTTAAACAAACAGTACACATATCCTCATGTATTTCTCCTACCCCTGATAAATAATCTTTAATAATTCAATAAGTTATGGAGCAAGAGAAGTCATTGGTTCACCACTGAGATAGATCTGCTGCCATGTTTTAACTCTGAGGAAGGTTTTATCTGGTAGATTCACTTGCATTATCAAATTTCAAATGATGCAGACTTCTGTTCAGTAGATTGAAGACTTTTCTACACAGGGTTCTCTCACTTTACTGTTTGATGTGACATCATTATTAGGGTCACATGACAACTCCTCTGGGTTTGATTGAGCTGAAACTGTTGCCTCTTTCTTCCATTCTGAGTTCCTTGATCATGCAAGAAGTCTAGGTGCAGCTATGTCCACTACATTGTTTAATATTCCAAAACAGAGTCCTCTTTATTAAGCTTAGGTTGGCATTCCAGTGGAGAAGCAGAAAGTGGTTTTTAAAATTTGTAGTGACTCAGTTTCTTATTCCTTAAGGAGGATCATTTGTGATGTTTTGATCTGTCAATTTATTAACAAGGGGTTAGGATTGGGCCATGGACTGGTGTGAGACACTGCCTAGTATCTCAGCAAAGCTTATATGATATTTTTTGATAATAGAATTCTCTCAGCAACCTGCACTACCCTCCCCACCAGTTCATGCCCTTGTGAATAGTGAGAGCTGAAAGTAATGTATATGAAAATGTACACAACACAAAAGCTTGGAATTCAGCACTGGGAAACTGTGGCTCAATGTGACAGGCTATTGGTTCTAGAGTGCCTAAAAGAGAGGAATGTCAAAAGACATCTTCTGATTTGTTGTCATATGGATCAAAGGAAAACCTTAATTTCTACCAAGAAAATTATTCAAGGGATCCATGGATGTGTGACCCTTGTCTTAGTTAGTCAGGTCTAGTGCCATTTCCTCCACTTACACAATACCTATTGGGCAGTGTCCTGTGGATATGAGAGATCTTTTAAAGTTGTGTCTCTTATTCAAGAATCAAATGAACTGGGATTTGGGTTAACGCCCATCATTTTGTGAGACTTTCCTTTTCCAACCGTTATAATTTCTCAAAATGTTGTCCTGCAAAGACTGAGTGACTAGGATATAATTACCATAGGTAACTGGATTTTAAGCTGTGGCAATTTCCTCTCTTTGCAACAGTCATATGTTGGACTTCTGATAATTAACCAGGCCACCTCTCTTGGAAACAGTATACTACTGTGATTTAACATTTGTGGTTATTTCAGTCTGCTCAAACTTGTGTGGGAAACGTAACAAAGATGACACTCAAAAATGGCATTCACGTAATCATCTTCAGCCTCTGGAAAATCTTGGTGGTCAATAGGACTTTCAATAAGGTGTCACCTAGATCAAAGGATTTCCCTAGCACACTCTGCAACCAACTAATATGTCAAATACAGGAGCATTCTTTGCCATCTAAGGGAACCTTATCTAGATTTTTACTGTTCATGAGTGGCAAGAGTGTCTTGAGGAAAGACTAACTTGACATTTTCAAGAGCTAGCACATATCATGTGAACTTCTCACATTCACATATGCTCAAATATCTGCTATTTCATTACAGTCTAGCAGCCTCATCTGACTTCTGACCTGTTCTTCCTTATGTTATGTTCTTCCAATGACTGCTTGTGAACTAAAATGTCATCCATAAAATTTTGCACTCCCTGCAGGCTTCAAAGAATCTTGTTTTCCCTTTGGGTTTTTAGGTTGCCACTGACGCATAATGCAATATCTTCTAAATGGCTTTATTAAAGTTGCCAACTTGGTACTGCCAGTGGCAAGCAAAACTAGCCAAAATCCACTATTTAGATCTACTGAGCAGAATATTTATGCAGATTCAGAAAGAAACCAAACATCTGACACTATGTCATGGGACAACAGTTAAAAAAATCAAAAGTCGCTATCTTCTAATAGTGATAAGGATAAGAATAAGGGAAAACAGTATCACCCCTTGTTCCTAAAGCCACTCTGATTCTCTCTCTGCTTCTCCATATGGCTTCCATCTAAAATCATCTCTAGTCCCACAGTGCACCTAACTTCCTTTTACAGATTAAAGAAACAGTAAATATATATCCTTACATATCTGCTATGCAAAACCTAACAACTGAATAAGGAATTCAAGATCTGATTGCATTCTGAAGCAGTCTCTTTTTTCCTGTGTTTATCAGGATAACATCAGACTCCCTGATGTGCATGTAGCACTACAGCTCTGTGACCTAATATATGTAGTTCTCTAGTATTTTCTTATTACAGATTTGGGTATTGCATGTAGATGTGCTAATCACATTTGTATTCAAGATCATGAGTGCTTTAATTATATTCCCCAGTATGGGTGCTTAGCCAACTTCCCATATTTAATATTTTCTCAGCCAAAAACCAAATACAGACAGATTCTCATATAAAGTAGGAATGATCTGCTAATCACTTTAAGCTGCACACAAACATTATGAACCAAATGGTTAGTGATAGTGCCATGATCAGTTCTGTATTATTCCTAATTACGTATGGCCAAATTCTGCCCTGACACGCAACAGAGGCTCATTGCCTCATGTCAATTTAACATGTCCAAGTACAATTTGCCCATTATTCAGCTGTACCTGACACATATGTATCTTGGAAGCCTCAGCACAAGTTTAGTGGAATGAAATGGAGCATCCTATACCACTCTAATTGTAATAGACATCAGCATGCTCATGATGCATCCCAAAACATGTTCACAATTGCCAAGTACTAGACATCTGGCCCTCTCACCTGTCTGGAGTTCGCCTCTTCCCGTTTTCGTTCACATCGAGAAGCAGCTCTGAGGAATCAACAGGTGAGGTGGTGCTGGCATCCAGAAGCAGCTGTTCATGCTGAGCGAGGTACTGGGCGGGGTTCTGCTTGGCCAGCCTTGCACAGTGCAGGAGCTCCCGCTGCAGCAGGGGCAGATTGGCCTGTAAGAGTGTTTCAGAAATGAAGGGAGCAGCTGAACAGCTCTCAGGCAGTTTCACAAAGATGAAGTAGCAAAATTAGAAATCAATGAAAAGCTCACTCTGGGATGAGTCTATTTCACTCTTCTTAAGTGATATTTATTTTAGTTAGATGTGCTAAACCATATAACTTCATTAGAGGGTTGAGTCATGGTTGAGATATGTGTGTGCACACGTGAGAGTGAAGAGTTTATTTGCTGAAGCATAAAACAAAACTGAAAATACTACAAGAAAAAAAATCTTCAGGCCCAAATTTTTCAAGGGTTGCAAGAGCGTAGCACTTAGTCTCCTTTTTTGTTATGATATAATATTTGTGTTTCTAAACAGCAGTACACTTTCCATGCAAAACTACTCCCCTATGTCCATGTAATATTCAGACTGCAAAATACTAACTTTCATTTTTGTGTCTTAAGGACGTTCAATACTCTATTCTAACTCGGCACATGTTTACGCATTAGCTACAGTATTTAGTTCTGTTATTACATATTACAGCAGTTATCAAATACTATACATATTTTTACAATCTCAGATACATATGCAATCTTAAAACATTTGAACAAATTTTAAAAATGTTAGTGTGACGTAAATGTGCAATGAGACAGATACATCTTGTGGATTCTAACTTCTTTTAACTTTTAAACAATTAACTACTACTATGAAATATTTTTACATGAAAAACTATTTTTAAATCATAAATGGCTTTCATCTTTACAAAGAAATTAACCTTTTGAGATAGACTAAATACAGAACACTTCAGCCCAAAATGTTTTTGAAAGTTTCAAACACATGAGAGAGCGATTATAAGAAAATAATGCTTTGCCATCTTAGTTAAATGAGATGACACCAAACACCAATTACCATATCTTAGTGATCAAAAATGTACCACATGGCAAAAAAAATGAGTATGGACCATAATCACAAATCTCGCTACAGCCTTTCTGCATTTAACAAAAATAATAATGCTCTTCTCAGAGACTAAGGCTGTAGCTACTCTGCAAGAACCAACAAAAACAAAAGCAGCAGCAAATCTCAGAGCCTGGGTCAACTGACTCAGGTATATGGGGTTTTGGCTATGGAGCTAAAAATAGCAGTGTAGACATCTGAGCTCGGGCTGGAGCCCAGGTTCTGAGATACTACAATCTCACAGGCTACACTCACAGGCTACACTGCTATTTTTAGCTATTTTTAGTCAGTCGACCCAGGCTCTGAGACTTGCTGCTGCAGGTTAATTTTTTGTTGTGTAGACATATACTTAGAAACATAATTTGACACT
>NC_134712.1:42207790-42255290 GCF_049634645.1 Pelodiscus sinensis | reverse complement strand
AAGTAGTTACAAAAGAAATTAAAACACAACACAACACTAACAAGTATGCTAAAGCATTGCCATAATTTCAAGTGAAAGAGAATATTCGGTTATAAAAGGAAAGAAGTTCTCATCATACCAAGATAACTTCTATGCTGTTTGCACCAAGGTCACATGACAGAGCTATCCAAGAGAAGCAGAAGTCATGTAAAGCAGGGGTTTCAAACTCCCAGCCCAGGTGAGGGAACAGCACACAAGGACTCATCCTTACACACGGCTCCTAGCAGCACCCAGGTCCCAGTGCCCACGTAGTCCCAGCTTGCAGAAGGCACCACTTGGCTGCCTCCACCATGATGCGAAATGAACTGGCCAAGGAGCTGTCTGAGCTGATGCACTTCTGCAGCCATCAGGGCAGGGCAGGTTGATTTCACTTTTGGTTACTCCAGGCAGCAGTGGGGGTCCCAGTATAAGGAGGCAGATGTTAGTGAGGTGAGGGGAGGGAGTGAGATTCCAGTGCATGGATGTTAGCAAATCCAAATCAGGAGAGTTGGCATCACTGATATCTAGCCAGTTTCTTAAAATGAGTTAATAGTTTCACAGTTTACACCTAGGCTGTGTCTAGACTGCATCCCTTTTTTGTAAAAGGGATGCAAATTAGACATATTGCAATTGCATATGAAGTCGGGATTTAAATCTCCCCCGCTTCATTAGCTTAAAAATGGCTGCCACTTTTTTCCGGCTCGGAGCTTTGCCGGAAAAAAGCGCCAGTCTAGATGCAGATCTTTCGGAAAATAAAGCCTTTTCCGAAAGATCCCTTATCCCTCATTTTAAGAGGGATAAGGGATCTTTCGGAAAAGGCTTTATTTTCCGAAAGATCCGTGTCTAGACTGGCGCTTTTTTCCGTCAAAGCTCCGAGCCGGAAAAAAGCAGCAGCCATTTTTATGCTAAGGAAGCGGGGGAGATTTAAATCCCCGCTTTATTTGCAATTGCAATATGTCTAATTTGTATCCCTTTTACAAAAAAGGGATGCAGTCTAGAAACAGCCCTACAGATGCGATGGCTCTGCATACATCTCTCCTGAGCCACAGGGACATGCCAGCAGTTGCATGGACATGCCAGCAGTTTCAAGAAGCCACTGAAGCGCTGCTGCACTGCAAGTAGAGGTGCTGGGGGCCCTGGAAGGTTTTAAATCAACTGGGAGTGGCAGGCAGGGCTGGTGGACATGGGGGGAGGAGGGGATGCACAAGCCAGCAAGAGGGGCTGGGAGATGTGTGGGTGGGAATGTGAAGAGACCCTCTGCCCCCCTGAGTACCTGCTGCTTTGCTAGGAGAATTCGAGGACTGGCACTCGCCTTAAAGTAAATTGAGTTTGAGACCCCTAATGTAAACAAAACCAAAGAGGACATGGCTCTGCTTTTTTGCAGACGGTTAGTGACAATGATCATGCACTGACAAAAACATAACTCAAGCCCATGCAGTCACTGAAAATGAAAAACAACAGGTGCAACAAACACCTCAGATTTCAGTGGCGAATAGAGCAATGAAAAAAGGAAATGCTCTGAGAACACAAGATGATAGGATCAGGTATCCACTGAAGTTCAGAGGCAACAGTTACTGATAGACAATCAATGAAAGGTAGAATATTCAGGTATGGCTACACTGTCTTTTTTTTCGGAAAAGGTATGCAAATAGTGCTCACATTTGCATACCTTCTTCCGTTTTTTTCCTGGAAGAAGTTTTCCGCCATTTGGCCAAATGTTGAAAAAACCTCTCTTTCGAAAGCCCCCTTCTTCCTTGTAAAACAGGTTCCAAATGGTGGAAAAGCCTCTCCCAGGGAAAAAAAATGGACGAAGGTATGCAAAAGCGAACACTATTTGCATACCTCTTCTGAAAAAAAAAAAAAAAGGACAGTGTAGCCATACCCTTCTTCTTGCCTTGTAAACGGAGCAGGTTTTCTACCCTGATCTCCTCACACACAGTTTTATATTTGCAATTTGGGTTATGTTTGTTTTTTCCCACCTTAAATGGCAAGATATATAAGTCCAACTGGAGACAATGGATACTGTCCCCTGCTTTTGACAGAGATAAATAAAAGCTTTTGTGTCCATGACCCAAGTCATGTCAGGACCAGAAAATAAAGATCAGATGCTTGTCAGCAATCTTGTGTGTCATATTCTTGTCATGCAGGGAGAGTATGTTACATGCCATGAAAAAGTAAACCAACACACTAACCCTAATTTTGTGAAAATTGGACATAGACAAATTGAGCCTTCTGAATTTATATCAGCATTACTGAGTGCACAAATAGGTTCCAGGATTTAGCTTATAAAAAGCCTCTCAGTACAGTCACCTTTAATATAAAAATTTTAAAAAATAAACTACATAGCGTGTACAAAATTAGGGAACTAATAACTTCTGTTAGTAGTTAGAAATGGTCAGAAAGGAACTATTTGCTCTAATGGAGTTTCATCCATTGTTCAACTATGGAAAGGATCCTTTATGTGTTAGATTCATTTTCTTGACTCTTTTAAAAAAGAAAAACTGTAACATACATCTGTGACCTAGCAACTATATGGTTTGAAATAATTTCCAGATCAATGAACTGTGCAATACCTTCAAAAATGGGATGACAAAAGGTCGCAATGGGAAGTTAGTAGCTTCTTGCAGTTTGGAATGAAATTCTTCAATTGTCAAAGTAGAATTCTGTAGAAAGAAAAAAAATTCTGTCTTGGTGACATAAACAAAAATATTAGCTAAAACATTCTGTATAAAAATCTTGCTTAGTACCCTGTTCCTGTTATGCGTGTTACAGAGAAAGTAAATTTACTCATCAAATAATATTAGATGTAACTACATTTGAACGTAGTTTCACTGGAGAGGGGTGAATCATTTTGCAAACCATCTATAAAGAGCAGCACTGAATTCTCAGACATTAGTTGTTCATGACTTGATGCAAAGGCTTGAGCATTCAGAGTGCCAACCATTTCTTATATGGTGATAAACAACCTAATCCACATAGAATAGGAGGTACCATAAGAGCACAAATACAACTGTTAAATTTATAATGGTGCCCACTGTATTAATTCTTGATAGAGGATTGGGAAGTAACACAACCATACTAACACTTTCTAAAGAAACTTATTCTTCACCTGTTCACAAATATATCTGAAAATTACTAAATCACATCCAAGATTATATAGTATACTAGACAACCTGTGGAAAGCCATGGTAAGGTATTTGGAAGTGGAGAGAAATCACAAAGTTGTCATGGAGGACGTAATTTGAGGACAATGGGCAGGACAGGTCTAAATGAATAAGTAGTACCTCACTTATTGCTAGTGAGGTTTAAGAAAGAAATGTCCCTGCTAGATTCCCGAGGCCCAGGTGGAGTTTAGCAAGTTAGAAAGCAGTCCTACTTATCCATCTGATAAGGATATTATTGAGAAACAGTAACATGGAACCTCACAAAACCAGCCATTTTTCAAAGCAGAACTACATGAGTAAGCCTAAAACTGAAGGTGTAGTTACTAAGGATGGAGAAGTGGAACCTTCATGCACAAATTCACTAGAAGTTCATTACATTTTAATGACTTTGACTGCACTATTGTTGCCAACTACCTTGGCCCATGAAAGATAGTTTCCCTGGCTCACAGCAAATGTCCAATTCTACATTTCCACTGAAGTCAAAGGAAGTTTTGCATGTTATGCAACCAGATGTACAGTAGGGCTCCTTGCAAATCATGGGAACATAACAACATATAAATTACACTGTCTAAAGTGTATTTTTTCATAGTTGTTGGTTCGTTGTCATAGTACTGACAGATTTAATTAGTATTGTATAAGTATTGGTATTATATAAAACATTCAGCAATTGTAGCACTCCCAGCTCCAAATGAAGTCAGTAGCAACTCAAGCGGCAACACTTGGAAATCAGGCCACAAATTTTATTTTCTAATATATCCAATCACTTGCTGAATGAGATTCATAGATGTACATAGGAGACAACATTATCCAGAGGCAATAAGAAGAAACCTGGGATCAATTTTTAGTACTGTCGCTCAATGGCAAGTGATTATAGGCAAGTCATTTAATGTCTCTACATTTTAGCTTCTCTGTCTGTAAATTGGGGAAGTTATTTGAGATTTACAGATAAACAGCATTGTACAGAGGTATTATTTCTATATATGAGGAATTCCATGCAAATAGCATTATAAGTAATGTGATATACAACTGCAATATACTGGCTTAGCATGTTAAATCTCTCTGCAGCTGGTCTCAGTGACTATTGCTGGGTCTACACTAGAAAAGCTTTGTTGATATAACAATCCCAACAAATCCTCCTAATGTATATTCAGCTTATTTTTGTTTCTGCTAGCATGATGGAATCCCTATTTTATAATCTAATTGGGTATTGAGGAGTTCATAAAAATCAAAATAAAATAAACCATCTCAAAATTACTGTAGATATGGTACATAAATGACACTATGGTAAAATATATTGCCTTCTTCTCCTCTTCGTTTCTTTCAGATAACAAAGCCATTTCAAATGCACTGAGTACATGCTTGACTTTTTTCTTCATCAGCATCACTTTTGTTATGCAATTTTTTTCATAATTGGAAAGAATGGTTTGCATAACTGGCTATTTATATGATTGGGGTTCATAAAATCAAGGTTTTATTATATAGCTTATACAGATTCCCATGTAAAATATGCTATACTGTCAAAAGTACTTCTATGCAGATACAATCACTCTACACAAGGTTTGGGGTTTTTTTTTGCCAATAGAGACAAGTTTTTATTTATTGATTTATTTAACTTCCATTACTATTCTGGCAAGTTTCTAATGAAGACCTGAGCTGAAACAACCTACTACTGTACTTAATGGCAGCTAGTGGAATTACTTCTATTAGCTTTAAAGACAGAAAGCAGGGTCTCACTGTTCCAAGCTCTGTACTCCCGGAATAACCACGGCCCAGGAATGCATCAACTGTTTATTAGACAATTAATAAATCTTCTGAATAAATGTTAACACCTGCTATGAACTTTTTTTAAAAAAGGTAATAGACAATCACGGTTATTTGCTTACCACAAGTCCCAGCACAAGGGTACGTACTCTCTCCCCAATCTCTGGTGAAATGTCATTGCCAAACTGCTGTAAGGTTGTAAGAAATCTCTTCAGTTTGCTGAGCTGCCTTGCTCCACAAGCTGGTGGTAACTGCTGATTAGCCAGAGAGGATGAAGAAGAAGATGACGGCCCATTGCTAAAGCCATTGGGTGGAGATGGAGCTCCATTTAATGCTGTTGGTGAATGGCTAGTACCATTGGTTACTGGTTAGAAAAAAGTTGAAAGAAAAAAATATAAGCTTAGAGTTTTCAGTGCTTCACTTCAAAATTGATTGTTTAAATGAAAAAATGAAGTATGTGATATTTGACTTCATTTATATAATTAAAAATAATTAGCTCTTCGACCTGCAGTTCATGTATCTTGCACAGAGGCTGGTAATAAATGATGTATAAAACTGAGACAGCACTAACTTCTACATGCACAAATGCCAGACACCTATAATGTTTTCATCCAGAAAAAGCATTATTTGGAGGTTAGGCTTTTATCATAGGCTTATATGAGTGTAGCATTTTTTTTTTTAAATGAACTGCTTTGGAAAGAGAGCACACATTTTAGCAGAAGCTAAATTTACCTCTGAATATTTTTAATCATGTTTTGTACACACAACCAACAGCTGTGTTTATAAAAACAGACTTTCAAGTTTTAACCTTATGCCACCCAATTAGAAGGCTATTTTCTTTCATACATATTTTATAGCCACTAACTTATAGGAAGATAGATTTGTGTAAAAAGGTGCAATGGGTACAACATGTGATTTTATCAGTAAGATTGAAAACTTGTAGCTAAATCTCTGGACTGGGCCCTGGGAATACAGGCAGTCCCCGAGTTACTTGGATCCGACTAATGTCGGATCCGCAGTTACGAACGGGGCTTTTCTCGCCCCGGAGGACGGGAGCGGCGGGACGCCCAGATGCGTCGCGGTCCGCCGCCCCCATCCTCCGGGGCGAGAAAAGCTGCTCCCCGTCTCCCTGGTCTGCAGGGAGACGGGGAGCAAAGCCTTGGAGCATGCCCGCAGAGGGACAGCCCAGGCGCGCTTGAGCTGTCCCCCTGCGGGCGTGCTCCGCGGCTTTGTTCCCCGTCTCCCGACCAGCAGACCACAGAGATGGGGAGCAAAGCCTCGGAGCATGCCCGCAGTGGGACAGCCGCGGCGCGCCTGGGCTGTCCCGCTGCGGGCGTTCTCCAAGGTTTTGCTCCCCGTCTCCCTGCAGACCAGGGAGATGGGGAGCAAAGCCGCGGAGGACTTGGGCGGTCCCCCCACCCCCGTCTCCCTGGTCTGCTGGGGGGGGGTGCAGCTAGTGCCCCCCCCCCCAGCAGACCAGGCTTTTCTTGCCTACCCCTGGGGTAGAGCAGCTGGGGGCTGCTGGGTTGGTCCCGCAGCGCCGCTCCGGACCAACCCAGCAGCACCCCAGCTGCTCTGCCCCAGGCGTCCTGATTCAGCTGCTGCTGGTCAGTTTCAGCGGCGGCTGAATCAGGATGCCTGGGGCCTGCTGGGTTGCTCCAGTAGCGCCGAGGAGCCGTGCTACTGGAGCAACCCAGCAGCACTCCAGCTGCTCTGCCCCAGGCGTCCCCAAGTCAGCCGCTGCTGAAACTGACCAGCGGCTGACTACAGGAAGCCTGAGGCAGAGTTTCTCTGCCCCAGGCTTCCTGGAATCAGCTGCTGATCAGTTTCAGCAGCAGCTGACTTGGGGACGCCTGGGTTTCTTAAGTTGAATCTGTATGTAAATCAGAACTGGCTCCAGATTCAGCTGCGGTTGAAACTGATCAGTTTCAGCAGCGGCTGACGCCAGTTCTGACTTACATACAGATTCAACTTAAGAACAAACCTACAGTCCCTATCTTGTACGTAACCCGGGGACTGCCTGTAGATATGAATTTTCTTTCCTGGCTCTACGTCAGACTTACCATGTGGTCTTAGACTTAGCCTCTTCATGTCTCAATTCCCCTTCTATAAAAACAGGTATGGTAGCACTTCCTATTCCACAATGCTGTGGAGACTATATTAAATGATTTTGAAAATGTTCCGATTCTTTGGCAATGGGTACCTTAGATATATTATCACATTGTTATTAGTAATAAAGTAAGAGGTTATAACTCATACATATTTATGAGAGAAGGGGCACCTGCTTTAGTGTTACTAGCTAGCCTGTATAGGTTTGAAATTTTTATTCTCCAGAAATGTACCAAATTAAGGACATCATTTTCCCCATAAAGCCCTACTTATAGTAATCCATGCAGAGTGGGTTTCCGCATTACAGGGCTACAGAGGATGAGTTTTGGGATAAGGGATGGTCCATATATTTTAGGGCAGATGGATCCCAACTGGGATACCTCACTTTTTGTGCATATTACATTAGCATTTAAGCAACAGTCCTAAACAAATGCTAGAACAGAACAGCTATGCCCCAGAGCACAGTCACTGGTGAGTTTGTTTCTCAAACATAAGAGTGAACCATATATTCTACCTACTCTGTAAAACAGACAGTGTTCCAGACATGCTGTAGGAACCAGTGTAATGGTAGAATTGGGTCATTTGTTGGGTCTTCTGCTGGGCAGGAACCACTCATATTCTAGCCCTTAACAATGACATGGCTTTTGCAGAATCAATTCATCCTCATAGCCACCCAAAAATTGAAACAGTCCCAAGCTTGGCCCATGACGGACCATAAAACAGTCTTCCAAAAATTTTTAAAAAAGGGGAGAATCAGCTATTCAATAAATTGCCTTCAATAAATCACCTTCAATAAATTGCCCAGGAAGGTTGTGGAATCTCCATCTCCGGAGATATTTAAGAGTAGGTTAGATAAATGTCTATCAGGGATGGTCTAGACAGTATTTGGTCCTGCCATGAGGGCAGGGGACTGACTCGATAACCTCTCAAGGTCCCTTCCAGTCCTAGTATTCTATGATTCTATTTGGAAGGTATCCGATAACAAAATGACAGGTGGCTGCTCAATGAAAACACTCAACAAATTGGTGAAATACTGTACTCACTACAGGTTGTACCTCCCTTAACTGGCACTCTGTGGTCTGAAAACATGTATGATCTGGCAGAATCACAGAGTCCAGGTATAAAGAGGTCGGACCACAGGGCAGCAGAGGGGGTGTGACTTAGCCAAGAGACTCGTGTTGGGGGGGGGGGGAAGGAGAGAAAGCAGGGAGTTCTGCCCCTGTTGCCAGTTGGTAATGGGGGGCCGGTATCAGCCGCACGGTCCCACCAGCTATGGATCCTCAGTCCCAGTAACCATGGAGCCCCAGCAGCCCCAGAAGCTGCAGAGCCCCAGCAGCCATGGGGCTATAGCCTGGGAAGCTATGGCTGGGCTGGCAGCAGTGGGGCTCAGATGGAGTCCTAGCCAGGGGCAGTACAGACCCTGCTGGGATGGACCTCCCCTCGATCTGCAAATTCCCTTGTTCAGGACCAGTCATGTGCTGGACGAGGGAGGCCCAACCTGTACTAATATCACTAATATTATTACATTTTCTTATCCACTGCCCCCCTTACACGCAATGTCCTATAAAAATGTGCCAGACCCTCTGTTACTTAGGTCATGTTTACATCTATACATAGATTAGCACTGCTGCAACTGAGGCAGTTGTGTTGATTTAGCAGGTCTGCTAAAGTTATCCAACGCATAGCCCTCCCTATTTCTTGATCACAACTCCTCTTTCATCTACTTTGAGTGCTGCCAACTCTAATTAAATTTCAGCAAACACCATAATTCTGTGGCACCTTCAGTCTGATTGTTGCCCAATTATTAGTTATGACAGCAGTTCCATTTTGAGACCACTAAATTCATAGATTCCAAGGTCATTGTTATCACCGATTGACCTGGATAACACAGGCCATAGAATTTTTCCCAAATAATTCCTAGTATTTAGAAAAACATCAAATCTTGATTTAAAAATGGTCAGAGACAGAGAATCCATCACAACCCATGATATGTTGTTCCAAAGGTTAATTACTCTTCCCATTGTATGCTTCATTTCCATTCTAAATTTGTCTGGCTCTAACTTCCATCCATTGTACTGTGTTATACCTTTCTCTGCTAAACTGAAAAGCCCTTTATTAAATAATTGTTCCCTAAGTAGGTATTTGTAGATGGTAATCAAGTCACCCCTTAATCTTCCTTCCGAAAAGCTAAATAGATCAAGTTCTTAGTGTTTACTAATCCCTGAATCATTCTTGTGGCTCTTCTCTGAGGCCCCTCCAATTTATCAACATCCTTCTTGAACCGCGGGCACCAGAACTGGACACAATATTCCTGCAGCAGTCACACAAGTGTCAAATATATATGTAAGATAACCTTTCTAATTCCTACTCGAAATTGCTCTGCTTATGCATCCCAAGATCACATTAGCTCCTTTGCCCACAGTATCACACTGGGAAGTCTCATTTAGCTGATTATCCACTGCAACACCCAAATGTTTTTTGTGTCTGCTTCTCAGGATACAGTTCTCCATCCTGCAAGTATGGCATATATTCTTTATTCCTAAATGTATGCATTTACATTTAGTCATATTAAAATGCATGGCTTGCTTGTGCCCGCTTTATCAACTGATCTGTTCACTTCATTTTTTACCACTCCCCCAATTTTTGTGTCATCTGGAAACTTTATTAGTGATTATTTTATGAATTCTTCCAGTCATTGATAAAAATGTTAAATAGTGTAGGACTGATTCCAGTGGGACTTCATTGGAAACACATTAACTCAATGACAATGCCCTGTTTACAACTATTTTTGAGACTCATCAGTTAGTCAGTTCTTAATCTGCATAATGTATGCCATGTTCACTTTATGTAGTTCTAGTTTTTTAATCAAAACGTAATGGGACATCAAGTCAGTACAGAACACAGCTCCTAGAGTGGGTGGCTCCTGCAGAGCTTTGGCATAAGAACAATCATACTGGATCAGACCAAGGGTCCATCTAGCCCAGTATCCTGTCTCCTGACAGTGGTCAATGGCAGGTGCTTCAGAGGAATGAATAGAACAGGTAATCATCAAGTGATCCATTTCCCTGTCACCCATTCCCAGCTTCTGACAGAGACTATGGGCATCATCCATGGTCATCCTGGCTAATAGCCATTGATCACTGTTACCCAGGATGACACAATTCTAACATGTATGCTAAGCAGGGGAAGAAGTATCTAAGCCAGCCAAAAGCAGAAAGGAGATAGCTTAGGGAAGCCTCAAACAGCGCAGCAATGGGTTGGGTAAGAGGAACATAGTTTAGAGCTGTTGTGGCTGCTATCTGAACTAATAAAATATATAAAATACATTAAAGATTGTGAGACACTGTAGGCATGTCAAGACTACAGGGGTTTTCGAAAGGAGATATTTGATCTTCTTCCGATCACTTTTTCGAAAGCAGGTCTTTCAAAAGTGAAAGTAGTCTGAATGCATTTTTTCCAGGAAAAAAATCCTTTTTTGAAAAACTGTGTAAACCTCCTTTTTTTAGGAAGAGTGGGTTTTTTGAAGTAGTGTAGATGTGTCCTAATATACCATGGTGATGGGAACCATATAAGTACATACGATAAAGTAAGTAAGGATTTAGAAAGGACAGGAGTGTGTCACACTCTCCAGCAGGACACTGGTCCAGATGTCCTCAGCCTCCTCACTCACTACTCTGGGCTCTCTGTTGAGTCCAAATAGAAGAGGACAAGGAGCAGTGGACCAAGTAGTATGACTTTGAAAGCCCAGAGGAGCAGGGAGTACAGAATCTAGAGAAAGGGCAGGAGAGGTAGGCAAATATTGTGTTCAGGGGAGGCAGTAGACCAGGACTGTCTGAAAAGTTTGAGAATATGTCCACAGGGAAAAGGAAGCAGTAGACAAGGGTTTATCTTTCTGTGTAAATTTTCCATCTGCAAAACCAGGTGCGCGCACACACACACACACAAGATAGCAACTAAGGATGGCACTTTCAACAAATAACTAAACAAACAACAACAAAAAAAGAAATATGCAATAAATAAATGCATCAAATAAATGTAAGTTGCAGGTTGGCAAAAGTCTGACAAAAAAGTGAAATCATAAGTGTTTCATGTTCTGAAATTATCAACCTGATATTCTTGGGTTGTGGACATTCACAGTCTCATTTGTGCTGTAACTTGGCACTGCTATGGGCACGTGTCAAATCTCTTGCAGATTAAAAAAACTTTAAAGTTAGAGGTAAGATTGATATAAAGAACTTGAAGAAAACAAAGGAATCCCCTAAAACGAATGTCTGGCTGCTGCTCCCCACTGCTCCTATTGGCTGGGAATGGGAAATCATGACCAATGGGAGCTGCAGGTAGTCATATTGCAGACATAAAATAAACAATCTGTCTGGTGGCCCACCAGCAGCTTATTTGCTTATTAAGCTGTGTATGGCCCATGGGGCACAGGTTGCTCATCACTGAATTAATACCACTGTATTTATTTAAAAGGCAATGTGATCTCATTACCAGCACAACAGTAAAGCCCAGAAGAAGGTCTCCATACTCCTTTTATCAGGAATGATATCGTTAGAGCAAAAATGCAAGGGAAGTTAGCACTGGCTATTCTTTCTCTGTGCACCCAATCCACAACTGAATTAGGATGAACTGACTGATTTCACAGATTAATGTGTACTAATCTGTAGCATTCTTAGTTTTGCTTAATGACTTTATTGCAGTATAATGAATTGCTGGTCTAGTTATATCATATAGGGTTCCCTTCACATAACTTGATTTCTTACATACATGAAGAATCAAAATTTCACATGCAAAAGAATATAGAGCAAAGGTAGAAAATAAGTCTAATTACACGTTGTGGGTGTGAATGAACTGGTTCTTGGAGCTCCTTGGGTAGTGGGAGGAGGTGGCATTGTTGGAGGCGTCAGCCTGGATTGTGTCTTCACATCCACAGGTGAGTCTGGCATTGTGGAGTGCTTCTCAGTGCGATCTGTAACATAACACATGAACACATGATTTAATTTATCCAAAAACACCAATTCTGAATAAAAAGCTGAACCGTGAACTAAGCATCTTCAGCATCTTCTGTGGAAGATAAACACACTTATGTACTCCAGCTTGTTTTTCCAAGATTACATCATTGAAACAGCACTTAAGAAGGTATTACACAGATGGTAGGACCTCATTTATAAACAGGGTCATATTATCTTGTGTTTTTATTTCTAGCATATGCAGAAGCTATTCCAAAAACAGTATCAGGGCTGCAATAATTTTAACATTAGCCAAAAGGAGAAATTAGATGAAGGGACAGGAATGTGATGAATTCCCTAATGATAACTCTGGAAGAACAAAAATCTGAAGTGCTCTGGCCACAGCAAGCTCTCTTTATGACTGGTTTTCCCTCCAACACCTGCTGCCGCCTTCTTCTTTTGTCTTTGTAAGTAAAAAGGATGCTAGGGTTAATACTGCCTGTCTGTGACCCAAGTTTACCATTCCACCTCCTGGGGTTCTTTTTTAAAATCAAGAAGAAATAAATACCAGATGTCATATAATAAAAGGTATCTTTGACTGACACGGGACTCGTGTATTTATATTAGTTTATTATTAATATAAAAACACTGTCAGATGTTTCAACTTATACCTTTAACACCAAGGACAATTGCAGGCATCCTCCAATTTTGGGAAATTTAAAGAAACAAGAGGAAAAAAGATTTGACAGTTTTCCTAATCAGATACTTGCCACTAAAATGACAAGATTTAACTCTATTTTACCAGCTTTTAGACCTAAATTTAAGAAACAAATTTGAAAAAAAACAACCCTTTAAAACTGCATATCAAGAATGGACAAAACAAAGCAATACACCTTTTATCTATTTAAGGCAACACTGTGAATGCCTTAGTTGCATCAGCAGTCCATTGACACTCCTGGAGTAAATACGATGATGACATTTGGACTCCTAATGATCATTAGCAACTAATATAATCATTTCCAAAGTTATTCCCCAAGCATTTCCCTATTCTAGTCATATTCACGTTTCTATTAGTCCTGTTCTCTCACTTGTCAGAGCAATAAACTCTCAAACACAGAGGATAAGAAGATGTAATTTTTAAAATAAATGTTTAAAATACTTTGAGGTGTTGTTTCTTATAAACTTTATAACTCAATTGCCACTCAAATTCTATTAATCAGACCAAAAGAAAAACAATGGCAAAAATAATTGTTCTTGAGAAAATGAGATAAAAACAGATACAAAATATACATAAACACATACCTAAAATTATAGACACACATTATATTGCATAACAGGCACACAAGTATATTAAAGAGAGATTCTTATCATATATTTCCAATAGAAATATTTTTAAAAGACAGTTACAAATAATACTAGTCCATACCAAAGAAATTGCATCCCAAGAAATCAGAGAAATGATAGCTACATATTCTGCAAGGTTTTGAAAATGACCAGTTTCTGTAAAGAGAGAGTTAAGTTAGTTGTGTTCAGAATTTGGAATTTAAAAAAATCCTAAGAATTAGAAGCTAGAACCATGTGAGCAGAAGGGAAAATGCTTTGTAATCACAGCAATAAGGAATCTGCGGTGTTGATCTCAGGTCAATAATCTCAGTGATGTAATCCAAAAAGACTGGCTGAAATTCTAATGCAGCTACACAGCCAGGTGAAGTGTAGTAAGTCATATAATAGTGAGCTATTATGTTTTAAATACAAATCTCTTTCTGTATTGCTATGCTAAAACATAAAAACCATCAAGTACATCAAATCATCTCTTTAAAATAAAGAAATTTGGAAGTTAACCTCAAAATGTTAATTACTTCCTTAATAGTTGAATTTATCTCACACTCACCTCAACCAACCTCAGCAATAAGAGAATACATAGCTTTCAACTCATGTTGCAGCTGAGGCACAGCAGTGAGTACAGGCCCTTCTAAATAAAGGCAAATATTTCTGCCATGCCAAGAAAGGAGAGAGAAAGGGAAGCTTGCCAGAGCTGTTTGGGAGATAACAGTGGGAACTGCTGGTCCATCTGGTTTTCATTCTGCTAACACTCACATTGAACTGTTAGAGAAGGCAGTCCAGGTACACAGATTTGAAGCATGTGGGAGTACAGACACAGCCAGGGAGAAGATGGAAGTGGGTGGAAGAAAGAGAGGATGAAGTCAAACTCCACTACCAGACTTCTGCTTACACTGAGCAGGCACAATCGACATCCTCTTGTTCAGCTGTTGATAACTAAAAGCAATTCTGCTACCATGAACAATCACAAGTCTCCCCTCCTGCAAGTCTACGTAGCTTTTAATCTGGCTTGAATTTTGGGAAAGACCCTACTCGGGGGGAAAATGAACACATATAAGAAGCAGAATAGAATGGTTTATATTTTGTTATTTAAATGACTAGTGTAGTTGCACTACTACAGGGTATTTTTTTAACAGAGGGTCAGGACCCCTTGGGAGATGGGTTACTACATGGGGGGGAGGGGGTCACAAGTTGTCAACCACTACCCAAAACCCCACTTTGCTTCTAGCATTTATAATATTATAGAAAAAAGTGTTTTTAGTTTATAAGGGTGGGTCACATTCAGAGACTTGCTATGTGAAAGGGGTCACCAGCACAAAAGTTTGAGAACCACCGCACTCCTTTATTGTTTTTGTGTTCCAATTTCAGGTTTTCAATATATTATAACCTGTTCATATAATGATCTAGGATTCCTTTTTAACTGATTTTTATTCACTAATGTATTATCTCTTTAAGCACCTAGATTCATCTTTATAGTATTAAGTATAATCATTGTTACCCAGAAATGTCCTAGCACCACCTCCTGTTAGGGTGACCACCTTTTCAAAAGACAAAAAAGAGAGACAACATGCAGGAGCCCCAGCACTGATCCTCCTCCTCTTCCTCACCTGAATCCCTACCCCTGCTCTTCCTTAGCTCCCCAAGTCCCTCTTCCCCCCCCTCAAACACACACACACTTCCCCCAGTCAAGCCAGAAGCCGCAGCCAGGTCATGGTATGATCTACTAAGGAAGCCTGGACTGCTGTGGAAGCCCGGGACCCTTTACCTGCCGTGGGCAGGTTGGGCCTGAGAACTAAATCCATGGCTGGAAACCTTAGTTCATACATTTGTAGGGTGACATTTGAATATTCACCAGCTGAATTTTGAATAGCTTCAGGTACATGATGAAAGTGTCCCACAGTACATACGTTTATCTCCCAAACCTCACACTAATTTAGGAGTATAGTTTGAATGGGTAGCAAGAACAGCCTCTTTCAAGTGTAAGTATTTCTACTCCAGTATACTAATAAGCAGCTAAAGCTCTGGAATGGTTAGCCAACCCTATCCAAATGGTTCTTAAGCCTAAAGGTTACCCAAACTACAGGAAAAAGGAAACCAGCTGCAATTCATTCTATACTGTTCATTGCAATCAATTCAGGATGGAGATAGATGGTGAAATAATGGGCTAGTCCTAATCCATACGCACAAACCTCTGGTGCAGTGACAGATTTAGAATAAACTCAGAAAGTATGTTTCAAGTATGCAGAGATCTTAGTGCATTTGTTTTGGATTATATTAAAAAAACATTTTGAAATATACATCCTTGAATTTCTTTTACAGCAAAGAGCTAAGAGCTGTGATTTAACCATAGAAACTTTTTGCTCCATTTTATATTAAAGAATACTGTAAAACCAACTTTAAATTATGATGTTTCTTTGGTGGATTTTTTTGATTCAAGTAACTATACTGTTATTGTCATAGATTCAATTTTTATGTTGTGACCTATTTTACCACGCTTTTTAGTTGTTAAATGAATGCTATTATTTACGATAAGTGTAACTATACTTATAAAATAAATATGGGGAAAAACACAAAGAAAAATCCCTGAATAAAAACAAAACATGTGCATGAGAGAGAAGGGGTGAGGGGGGAATAGATGTGCATGTATTCAAATAGATGTACTTCACTTCCTGAACCTAAATGATTTAGTTCATTTCTAAAACAAGGTGGTCTTTCATATATGGCAACATTTCTGTATAAATGGCAGCCTTCCAAATCTAATGCATCAAGGAAGGTTGATGTATGGAACAAAATATGGAATATATAAATATTTTACTGATACCATTTCAATAGCCAATTCAATGTCAAGCATTTCTAGAAATGGTATGTTTTTAATTTCCTTTTTAAAATGAAAAAACGTATAGTATAATATGCTGTGGCATTTATTTTACTTTTAGTTAGAGCAAACAGTTCCAGATGTATATTCATGCACGGAAGATTCTTAAAAGATGCTCTGTATTGATTTTACCTAGTAATCCTGTGCCAACGGATAGAAAAATCGATGTTAAAGTTTGCTGGATTAAACAGTTTAAATTTCTACTGTGTAGTTTTCTTTCAATTATCAAAAAGCAATGTACAAAATCTTACACGTCACAAAATAGAAAAAAAGTTGATCCAGATGTACACATTGAATTAAAATCAATCTAAAGGATTTGTATTAATGACCATCATGATAGCATCCAAACTAATACTACCGCCAAATATGCTATTGCAATGATTTTGATACTGGATAGCACATTAGTGACAAACAAAACAAGGGACTGAATCATAACAGTAATGAAATGAAAACTCAAATAAGTCTAGTGAAAAGTAATTGGTTAGCAGATATATAGCACTTTTCACTCAGACATCTCTCTCTTTACAAAGATGGGTAAGTCTCCTTCTCCCTATCTTAATTATAGACAGGTAAGCTAAGAGACACAGGAAACAGTTTGATTTGCCTGAGGTCAGACATAAGGAAGCAGTGTTAGTATTGAGAAGAGAACCCAGGACTTGGATCTTCCAGACCTACCCCTTATCAACAACACTACAATAAAAGAAGAGGAAAGAATGTTTGATGTCAGTCCCTAAGACCTACATGAAGGCAGCTGTTCTAGAGAGAGAGAAATCTGCTCTAGTGTTAAAGGAAACAAGTGTGTAATACAAGAAGGCCATTTTCCCCTTCCCAACATTCACTATTTTGGGGAACTATTGGAAATCTCTCTGTGCAGCCACAGAACATAATGCACAGCCTGCAGCACTGCAGGTTGTCCCTCCATAAAGCACTGTCAACATGCCTCAAACCTGTTTGAAATAGAGAAAGCAAGCACAGTCCAGTCTTCATTCCCATTCATTTTTACTGAGGCTGCCTAAAGGGATTCTGATGATCATGGAGGTCTTTGTGCTGTAAACAAATGTCCTGAAACCCTCACCTTGCTCACTCAAGCTACAGCACTAATCATATATCCATAATTTTCTGAATCAGTCTCAAAAGGATTCAAAATACTGTTCTAGAAGTGAAGGAAATGGAATCCCATTAGAATTCTGTGATGAGAAGAAACCTCTCAGTAAGGATTTCAAGCTAGTAGTATTAAAAGTAAATCAAACTTTCAGGAACTCTCTTTCATCTGAAGAACAGTTAAGTAGTCCTAATAGGTATATATCTGAGGAACAGGTATGCACACAAGACAACAGTGAAGAAAGATTGCTTGCAAGATGACATAACAATTGATGGCATCTTCAGTGTGTTGTGTATGAAGCTCTTAAACACCCACAAATATAACTGTTTTTCTGTAGTGCAATACAATCGCTTTGTGACAACTTTATCTCATTCATTTCCAACTCAAATAGTTGAGTCTTTAATCATTTTCTCCACATCATCAGCTATTCTTGGAAATAAATGGAAGTCCATCCATTTTATCTAGTTCTGCCCAGTTCTTTCATCTTCTGCATATAAACACTACTTCTGAGATTGTCCTGAAATTTTCACAGACACCAAGTTATCAGACTATTTCTTTAGCACATCTAAAACAAGGCAATGAAAATAATGTATCCAAACACTCTGTCACATGAATTTACAAGGGTGTTTGTGATGTTATCCCCTAACTCAGATCTAAAGGGGATGTGGATTATATATGCCAGGCAAAATGCCAGCATGTGCTTTGGAAAGCTAGACTGTCACTCATTTCCATGACAACCAACGATGCAGGTAGACAGCACATTTAATTTGAATTCTGGGACTAGTGTCTGCTTCAAACAGGTATGAGTTTAATATCCTTAAGGAGGTGTATTACTGCCCCACCCCCAAATTTGAAAAGAACAGTATCCAGTGTTATGGGTTGCATCTAAGGTAAAATGATCCAGTTGTTCTAAATCTAGAGTGTAGATGACTTTGCTCTGGCTAAGTACATATAATTTGAATGCAAACTCCCAAAATAAACATGCTTAGCATATGATTTTATTTAGAGAAGTGTTTGTTTAATATTTCATTTAAGTGTTGTTTTGCTAAGGCATTTTTAGTCTCATTTGGACTGTACATACTGATCCCACAATTTTGTCAGATATTTCTAGATATATCTTTCTCTTCCTTTGCCTTTTGGTTTTTGCTGTTAAAAGTCCAAAACAATGGGCTGAGGAGGGTGTAGTCTAAACCTAGATTAACCATCAACAACATATTCTACTACATTTTTCAGTGGGAATTAAGGAGATCTGAAAGAAAAATAAGGGTCAAAATGAGACAACAGATTTAGTTCTTATTAAACTTTTTAAAACCAAAATCCACAAATTCTTTTATGAAGGATGACTGCATAGGAGTTGGACTGTATTGGAAGTGATGATAATACATGTTCATTTAAACAGAGATGTTGGCAATTAAGCCTTATAAAAATTCCTTATAAATATAAGAGTATGCAACTTGTTCTTCAAACTCTGTACTCTAAATGTGATTTAGCCTAATTCTCCACTATATTTCCTGAGTCTTTTTTTCCTCTGAGAAGCCAACACACCAGAACTGCATGGAGTAAAGAGACTTATGGAAGAAGAGGAGTGGAATCTTCAACCCTACCCCCAACCTCCAATAGCCAACATATAGGTGCTTGCTCCCCAGTCCCTTCTACAAATTATGGAGCAGGGCAGCACAAATTATGGAGCAGGGCTTCAAATTATGTGAAGACAGCCGCTGGAGCATTTGGGGTTGTGACTCTGAAAAGGTTCTCCACTTCACTGTATTTCACTTACTTTTTGGTCCTTAGCCCGCCTGGCAGGGGGAGCAATGGAGGATTTTTCCTCAGATAGTTCACTTATTGTACTAAGAAGCTATAGAAGAAACTGGATACATATGTAAAAACTCCAGTTTCACTAAAAACAAATAAATGCAGTTTGTACACACCCACACCCACACCCCATATATTACATAGTGTGTATGTGATGACTGGAGGCGGCTGGAAAACTATGAAAGATGTTCACAAATTATTTTCCTTTCTTCCCTGCCCCCAATAAAATTTCCTGACTAGATCTGCTAAAGCCATCTTTAAAAATAGGATTTTTTAATACACAGCATTAAATTTAGAAGAATCAATATTAAAAATAAATAATGAGTAAGCCTGGTTGAATGTTTAAAGTGAAATAATAATGAGTAATTCTGTTTTATGTTAAAAACAAAACATAATGCACAACTATGCTCGGTTTAGAAGAGTTAACACTGAACCAATAGTAATATTTCCTCAAAATTAACTAGCATTCTAGTCTCTCAACAATTCTAGATTAGAAAATCCATATATTATTTATGTACATGAAAAACAAAATCAGCCATAAAATTAATCTTACAGTATAAATTAAATTGATACCAATTCAGAAAGTATCATTTGTACAGTATTACAGGGATCCTTAGGCTTATTAATTATCATAATAGGAAAAAATACATGCTGATGGATAACTGAAAGAAAAGATGTACAGAGTAATGTAAAGAAGATCATTATGTGTACCACAGTTTTGTATACAGTAATACTTCCTACAAGTCTTACTGAAAGTTTGCCTAATTAATGTGCACATAGCACATGATCCTGTGAAGATAATGAATGCCCTTAAGTATCACTGCACTCAATGGTATTTTAAGATGCTCAGAACCTTGCAGGATTAGGCTCCAATTCTCAATTGTATCCAATTATGTAGTTTTCACCCATTTAAACGTAATTTGTAGAATAACCCTGGAGACTGAGATCCCTTATGTTGTGGTCACAGATGTGGTATTCTCTACTCAGAATGCCAACAAAGGTGCCAGCTTTTCTAGACCACATATCCATGAGAAATAATTGATTTATTTCAGAACAGCTAATGAACTGCTATTATCAGCATCTGACTAACATTACCAATCTGAATGAATTACAAGAGAATGAACAATTTAATATCCTATTGCCAAGCCACACATTTTAATTGAGTCATAGTCTTCCTTTTCCCCTTTCCAATACTGTACTGACAATCAATAGAAATGAAATGTTAAACATTGGTAGAGAAACATGTTGTGCCATTATAGGAAATAAGTTTAAGCAAATCTGATAATGCTGATTAACATACCTCGAAAGAATATTATTGAAATTTACCTGATGAAGCCATTAAGAACATAAGAATGGCCATACTGGGTTAGATCAAAGGACCATCTAGCCCAGAATCCTGTCTTCTCACAGCGGTCAATGCCAGATGTTCCAATGTGAATGAACAGACCAGGTAATCATCAAGTGATCCATTCCCTGGTGCTCATTCCCAGCTTCTGGCAAACAGAGGCTATATGACTAACTGATTGCACACAGGCAGAATTTAAAGAAAATACTCATTGTTGTGAGTTAGTGCTTTTTAATGCTACAAATCACAAGTAAAATTTGTTCACACTATTAGAGCATGATCCAATGCCCATTAAAATCAATAGAAAAATCTTAATCCCAACTGAATTTATTTGTTAGGTGCAGAGCTACTGCTTGCAGATAATACACTCACAAGCAAATATTTTATGCATTGTCAACATTAGACATAGATACAGGTATGGGTAGACTTGGACAAATTAGATTTCTATCAGTTAATGTTGGTAAAGCTTGTTTCACCAAACACACAAACCGACAAAAACCTTATTTCACCAATAATATTAGAAACTTACAATTTGGCAAAGTAAGTAAAATGCTGTTTGAGAAATTATTAGATTTTTACTTTAAAATATTTACATTGCATATTTTGACAATTTGTATTTAATGGTTATAAAACTTTAACTTTCTTCAATTATGTCAACTTTTCTTAAATAATTGTCTTACCCCTGCTCATAATTTCCACTGGAAATCTAAATAAAACAAATTAAGAAATGATTAAAAAGAAACACTGATATTATCTACTGATGATATTTTAAAAATGAAAATTGATTTCAGCCAAGCTTACTGTCCCTCTTGTATACTTCTCTTATGTTACAAGTTTCCAACTATGAAAAGACAGTTACCTGTTTCTGGAAGTGATGTTCTTCAAGTTGCTCATTTCCACTCAACTTAGCAGTGTGTACTTGCCCCATGCACCACTTCCACAAGTTTTTTCCCTCAGCAGTATCCGGGGGATTGGGTCTGGTGCCCTCTGGAATGGTGCACACATGCGATAGCATATAGACTGCTGCCAGTTTCTCCACCGTCTGTTCCTTCTTTCCAGAAACTCCAAGCGTGGGGAAGGGTGATTAGATATTGGATGGCATGAACAACACATCTCAAAGAGCAACATATTTAAAAGAGAACCAGTTACAGAAACAGGTTCTTTATTTGACTTCAACAATATCTTTTCCTCTTCGAATGCTCAGTTGTGTCCATTCAACTTAAGTGACTCCAAGCAAGTACCTGGAGGTGAGTAGGAGTTCATGGACTTGCTAATCGCAACACAGCTCTGCGGAATTCAGCCTGCTGAGTGATAGCATAGTGGATCATGAATATGTGTACTGATGACCACTTAGAGGCCTTACAGATTTTCCAGATCAAAACATGATCCAGGAAGGCCACAAAAAAGCATGTACTTTGGTTGAATGTGCCCTCACAATTGGTGGCAATGGGACCTGCCCATAACAAGGTCATAGGCAAGAGATTATCCAGTGTGAAATCCTCTGCATGGACAATGGAAAGCCCTTCATCCTTCCAGATGATGAGATGAAGAATTGAGATAACTTTCAGAAAAGCTTAGTTCAGTCCAACCAGGATACCATGGTGAATTTCCATGGTAAACAGAGCATTAAGACTGTTTTTCATAGAAGTAACCTGCACATAAAATCTTACCATATTACCAAGAGTTAAGTGCATTCACATTAGGGATGTAAAATCCCAGTTAGTCAGTTAAACCTTAGGGGGATTAAACAGGATCCCAGGAGCAACGGTTCCAGCCAGGCTGGAGCAACCCCCCGCATACAGAGCTGGAGGCTCCTGCTACTGGCCCTCCCGTACTCAGAGTGGTCAAATCCTGACCCCTATGGGGCTACAACAGCCCTCTGCCTGGGTACCTGGTACATCTCTAATTCAAAGTTCAAATGTATCAGATTATTTTTTTCTCTGCCCACATTTCCTTTCATTTCTATATCTGAAAGGTTTCCCTCTGGTTGCTGAGCTTTTGCCATGTAGTTTCCCATTATTTAACACTTCTCCATCAATGCAATTGTAAATTGAATCTTATAATTTTTCTAAAGCAACTTTTTAAAAACATCAATTGCAAAATATTTCATAAGTACAAAATTATATTAGTAAAAAAAACCTTCAGATACTATACATAAAGCTATAAAAGGCATGGCAATTTAATATTGACAGGTATGGATTGACATATTGCAATAGCTTTTTAGCTAATTTGATTAATATCCTTCTGATTTGCACAATATCTACTCTATTTTTCTGCAGATCTTTAATATTGTTAATTGTTTTTAATCGGTTTAATTTGAATCTATTTTCCCTGTTATAAGCATGTTCTGTGTTTGCTACCAACATTTGCTACCCGTTGCTACTCAATGGTATATGAGATTACTTCATTTAGAATACAAGATGCTTTGGTAATTGTTGCTGAATGAATTCTGATTTTCTAATAGCTTCAGCTGTGTGATTTGTGATATATCTAGGCTTGGCAGAATTCAAATGTTATGTTTTTACAATTTTGATAGATTCAAAAAGTAAATATTCTTAAATCAAACTCTAAATTTTCAAGCAGCATTTTTCGTACTTTGCCAATCTTAAAATTTTGACCACCATAATGAATATTTTCTACCATTAACTATTGGTCTAGACCCGTGGTTCCCAACACGGTGCCCGCGGGCGCCATGGCGCCCGCGGGGACATTTCCATGCGCCCGCCAGGTGCTCGGGGCTGGCCTGGCACCGGGCAGCGGGAGCGCCAGCCCCGGGCGCGCGGCGCTGGGCAGGGGGAGCGCCGGCCCCGGGCGCGCGGCGCTGGCAGGGGGAGCGCCGGCCCCGGGCATACAGCTATGGGGGGGGCCACCCCCGGACATGCGGCTATGGGGGGGGCCGCCCCGGGGCGCAAGTGTCCCCGCCCCCTGGCGCCTGGCGGGCGAACGGCCACGCCCCCTGGCGCCCGACAACCTCGAAAGGTTGGGGACCACTGGTCTAGGCTAATATGAAAAATAAATTAACATGTTGACATTTAATTAATAAAGTTAAATTACATTATAAAATATTAGAGGAGACACTATTTCCACTAGGCTAAACACAACTTTGGCTAATATCCATACAAATGTAAATAAAATAGTTTTTGGCCACTAGAGGGAACCTCTATTGTTTTATGAATGCATTGGAAAAACCCTCTTACAATACTGAGAAGTACAAGAAATGAATTAAAATCCCAGAAGTAAAAGGAGGGACTTCAGAGTTCCTTCCCATGATGCACTATAATTTGAAAATTAATTCACAAGTATATAATATGAAAAAGCTATGACAATATGTTGTGTCACACACACACACACACACACACACACACACACACACTTGATTTGACTTCAACAATATCAAAAATGTAAGAGTTTTTCGGGCCAAGAAAAATTCTTCATAAAAACACTCCTTAAAAATGTCTCAGCTTTTAACATATGGTTTTATTTATTACTCTCTGCATCAACAATTACAGTGATTGGTACACAAAGACAACAGTGAACTTCATGGCTAAATGCTTTTTTTTAAAAAGTGGATGACCACACACTTGGCTTAGTGGTCTTTCAGACTTTTAAAAAGTAAACAGTTTCATATCTTACAAAAATAGTATACAATAAACTTTGATATGACTATGGCCAGAAAAGCCATGTTCAGATGAAAATAAAAGCAGAATACACAGATCTTATATGCACAGTGAATCATATGAGTATGATAAGGTGATAGCAACAGCAAATTACAAAATACTACCACCTACATTTATTAATGCTAATTTCTGCAGCTTCACATATACAAGCAAATAAAAAAGGACAAAAGTTGGAATATCCACTATCAATGAAGGAAGAACAACTAATCTCACGAGAGCCTGGCAAGAGAAGAGAAGATGGGACAACTCAGATGATCTTCTTGGTCCTAAATACAAGATAAGAAAGGGAAAGTCCAATACTGGAGAATATTCAAAGATATAATAGTTCTCAGCCTTCACAGACTACTGTACCCCTTTCAGGAGTCTGATTTGTCTTGCAAACCCTAAGTTTCACCTCACTTAAAAACTACTTGTACAAAAATCAGACCTAATAATATAAAATAGTTACGGCACACTGTTACTAAAAAATTGTTTTCTCTCTCATTTTGTCTGTATGAGATTTTAATTTGTACAGCCTCTTTCTGACTTACGAACTGGTTACGGACCAAGCAATTGGTCGTAACTCGGTTCGTTTGTAAGTCGGACCCCATAGAGTTACACACGACCGCGCTGTTCATAAGCGCGGATCGTGTTCGTAACTCGGGGTCCGCCATTTACGACAGCTTTGGTCATAACTGCGAACGGTTGTAAGTCGACAGTTCACAACTCGGAGACCGGATGTATTGAATTTGCTAGTCCTTTTTAATTAGGCTGTTGTACAATGAGGCAAAGCTGAGTTGATGTACCCCCAGGAAGACCTCTGTGTACCCCTAGTTGAAAATTACTAACATACAGACGAAAAATTTTAATTCTCTGAATTTTGGATAAACAATGAGATGCTTTGGATGGTTTCCACTTAATAGAAGAGGTACTGGCATTCTTGACTGAAGACTAAATACTTGTCTGCAGGGCTTTCAACTACATAAGAAACAGGGAGAAGTAGAGATTTTGTTTAACACAAGCAGTCATGCAGGAGAAATCCAAAAGTATGAAACATCATTCAAAAAACGAAGATTAAGACTATCTAGACCAAACCCAGAAATAGTTGTGCACACACGAATTCATATGCATTATCTGCACGTGTAATTATAGAAACTGAGGAAACCACAGCAGTAACTGTATATAAAATAGTCTGTTGTAAACTTAACAAGTAATTTCTAAAGGCAGCTACCAAAGTTAGCTTAGACAGGTTGGACCTCCCTGGTCTGGCACCCTCGGGACCTGAGCAGTCCTGGATGAGGGATTGAGCTGGACCAGGGGAAGTCATATCTGGCTCCCCTGCTACTGGCTCCCTCCCCCCCCCCCCACCATGGACCAGCCGCAAGCTTCCTAGCCAATTCCCTCTTGCCATCAGCCTTACTGCCTACTGGTCCCCCCACCACCATCACTGCTATATTGAGCAATCCAGCTGCAGTTCAGCTCCCTGCATGCTGACCTCCTGGCCCCTCCGGACAGCCCCAATACAATGCTCCGAGCTCCTGGTTGGTTTGTGCCTACATGTCCAGATACGGCACGCCAGGCAGCCCAGATGCGGGGAGCCCAACCTCCAGCCCACCACTGGGACGCTCTGGTCCTGCAACATCTGTGGTCCTGCTGGATGACAGATGTTGCCAGACCAGGGAATCCCATCAGAGGTTCAACCAGTATAAGGTATACAATTTTGCACAATCATACAAATCAGTCAATGTATCCCACGTGTATGTAAATGCTCTGTGATGAAAAAAACATAATAACAGGAAGCAAACATGAATTCAAAGTGTTACTTAAAAATAGATATTATGACCTAGTGAACATAATTAAATTTGGTGGGATAATTCTCAAAACTGGAATATTAGCATAGAAGTAAACAATCTTCACAGGATGAGGAAGAGGAGAGGTGAGAGAAGAGATAGTGTTTTAGATTCCAGTCTTTATGGCACAGAATCTAGAGTTGCATCTAATGATGTTAAATTGAGTTTAATTTCCATCGACTACTCAATTAGTTGATAAGGGGGGAAACTGCAGACCTGCAGCGGCAGGGACTAGGCACGAGCCAGGAATCAGCTGTCTCGGCTCGTACCTGGTCCCAGATGCTGCACCTCTGTTTTTTAAATGTATTAAAGAGAGGCGGCTCTTAATACATTTAAAAGGAGAGGCACAGCATCTGGGACTGGGCGCGAACCAGGAGAGCTTATTCCTAGCTTACGCCCAGTCCTCCCCGCTACACCTCGGCCCTCCTCCCTCACCACAGAGACAGTGCTGGGGGAACCGACTTTTAAGCTGGTTCCCCCTAGCACAGGCTCCTGCTCCACCCCCCTTGCTGCCTCTCTCTGACAGATGCAGCGGGAGGGGGGAGCAACTAGTCGAGTTGCTTATTGGGTAGTCGTCTAGATGCTTACATCCCTAGTTACACCAATGGTTTTCAACCCATGGGCCACTTGTGGCCCAATCATCACACAGAAGTGGCCCACTTGATATCTGCAGGGCCATAACTAGGCCAGGGCAGGGAGGGCATCTGCCCTATGCACACAGTTGGTGGGAGAGGTGCAAAAATGGGTCGGCACCAGATCAGGTCTTAGCAGGATCTGATCCAGTATCAGTCCTCAGAAGGATGAGGCCAAATGGCTTCAGCCACTGCCTCCCAACAGGATGAGGCCTAGAAGCATCAGCAGGAGGCTACGGCGCTCAGCTTCCCCACCCCCACTCTGCAGGACTCCTAGCTGAACAGGCACTGCGGTGCTAGAACTGGGTGTGGAGTGCAAAGAATTGGGGCATAGAGGGAGCAGATAATACATGGGGACAGTCTCTAGGTTGGGGGGCCTGGTGGCAGACACTGGATGGGGGGATAGATATTGGAGCACAGCCCTGGATGGATGGGCTGAGTGATGAAAGGAACACCTAGGGGCAGCCACTGAGTGGGGACTGGATGCTGAAGAAAGTAGTCCTTGAGGGGGCAGTCTGCCCTGCACATGTGCCAGCCCTGTATAGGGAAAGTCTAGATTCAAGAAGAAGAAACCCAGTGGGTTTGAGTGATGGAGGGCATTCCCTAGTTGGAGAGCAGTCTGGGGGAGGGGATAGGGCAGTCCCTGGATGGGGGGAGGGGGGGCTGGGTGCATGAAGGCCATCCCTTGCTGAGTGCATGGGGGTCTGGGTACTTGGGACCAGTCCTTGGCTTGGTGTGCACTTCACACTGGACAGAGCTCCCAATGTTTGCAGGCAGAATCCCCAGCTGTAGCACCAGCAGCAGCACATAAGTGAGGGTGGCAAAACACCTTGACATCCTTACAGTAAAGTTGATGTTTTCACTGATTTTGCTAATTTAAAGTGCTCCTGATAGACATGTGTCAGTGTTGAAATGAAAGATACTATATTAATTTATTCATATTTCTGTCATACAACAAATAATAAACTTTTTTGTAGATGTACAGGTAGTATATATATTCTGTGGATGTGAGCCAAACAACACACAGAGCTGCATATGTGGCCTACAATGTTAAACAGGTTGAGAACAATTGTATTAGACAATAAGGAGATGATAAGGAAATTTTGGGGTTTAGGATGCAAGGAATGAAAACATAACAGTGGTCATCTGCTATAGAAGGGGTAGGCAATAATTTTTTTGCCAGGGGCCACTTCAGAAATTTTTGAAGTGGCCCCGGGCAGCACTGGAAGGGGTGAGGGCCTCAAGTGGAAGGGGCGGGGCCAAGATACTTCCCTGCTTCCCCATCCCCAGACCCTTTCACTAGCAGGGTGGTGAAGCACTGAAATAGGTTACCTAGGGAGGTGGTGGAATCTCCATCCCTAGAGGTTTTTAAGTCTCGGCTTGTCAAAGCCCTGGCTGGATTGATGTAGTTGGGATTGGTCCTGCTTTGTGCAGAGGGCTGTACTCGACCTCCTAAGGTCTCTTCCAGCCCTAAGATTTTATGATTGGTCTGGGAATGGGGGAGCACGTGAAGTCTTTGCACGCCCTCCCCCAGAGGTTCCCCCTAGGCACCCATGCCTGTGGCAGTGGGAGGAGACTTCGCGCGATCCCCCTTGTACCCTCAGGCCAATTAAGGCATGGGGGCGGGGAGCGCACAAAGTCTCCTCCTACCCTGCCAGGAGCTCTAACTGGCCTGAGGGTGGGGGAGTGGCAGGGCCTTTGCAGGCTTGATCCGGCCCTCAGAGGCCCTTTTGCCCACCCGTGTGCTATAGACTACAATGACTGAACGATGAGGTGGAAGGTAGGGAGAAGGAGGAAGAGAGAATGAATATCTGGACCAAAGCATGAGGTACTCAAAATTCACAAGATAATCACCACTACTGAATTCTAACTACCTAGATACCTGTTCATTAACAAACTTTGCCAAACATATAGCAAAGGTTCATAAATTACACATTAGAAAATTTTATTAATTAAAAAAGTAGACTTCCAACTACAGAATCCATCATAAATCTGATTCTAAACAATTGACGGGGACTGACAAGAGTATGAAAATGGAATGAGCACTTCACTAAAGGCAATTTCACTAAAGAAAATGTTTAGGATTGAAAAATATTCAAGATCTAATGGGAGGAAGTTATTAAAATACACTACCATAAATGGCAGCTTGTGAAACCAAAGCACAGAAGACCATATTTACTGTGGAAAAGAAGCAAAGAATAAAAAATAAGCAATGTAGATTTTTATATCTAAATCATAGAGCTGGAAGGGACCTCAAGAGATCATCAAGTCTAGTCCCCTGCCCTCATGGCAAGACCAAGTACCATCTCTGACAGACTTAATCCAGACCCTGAAATGGCCCCCGAAAGGATTGAACTCACAACCCTGGGTTTAGCAGGCCAATGCTCAAACCACTGAGCTATCCCTCCCCAAAAAGTAGAAATTTAAGGATGTAACAAAAAGACCACCACAATGACTGTACATAGCTTGGGAATAAAGAATAGGGAAGAAGACACCCAAATAAGACAACACATTCATTTTAATCTCATAAGGAAACGGTAACAGCAGAATTAGTTGATGCTAACTAGAGATGCCAGGGGGTATAAGAAAGACTATTATAAATACAGATGAAAGAAATATTAAACATGAAAAGACTGGAATGAAATTCATAGTGACTCATGATGGCCTAAAAATGGCTGCTATATAGAAAAAATTTGTGTGTATTCAGCCACCAAAAGAATTGAAGGTAAACCATGTATGTAAATAGGAAGATCAAAAAGTTGATAGGGTGAAATATATGTAGATACCAGTCTTTAAAAAGGGGCGGGGTGGGGAGAAAAGTGATTCTGGTAAGTGTCTTTAATAAATCTAACATTTATTCCTAGTAAATTATGAGAACAACTATGGAATAAAAAATACCACTGATCATCATAATAGTAGGAATAAGAACTAACTGATCATATATTAGGAATATGGCCTGGAATCACATCAGAACTCTGACGCACCATTCCTTTTTCCCACCCTTAAATCCACTCACAAGAAATGGATCAAGAGAATTGGCAATGTTGTTGCTTCAGCAGAGTTTTCCCCATTTTGTTCCCCTTCCCATGCTTTTGAAAAGAAAGGGAATATCTGGTCCACCTTTGTTCATTTCTTCACAGTTTCCAGCTGAACAAGTGTGTCTCAAATGTGACTCCGTTCACAAGCTCTGCATCGTTTTATATATGTCATTCTTGAAGTACCTAGTAAAATAGTGTTTAGATGGTGGTTATTTATTTAATGGTGGTGTTTGTTTGCTTGCTTGCTTGCTTTTATATTTGTGTATTTTTTCAGGGCTGCATCTGCCAATAGTTACTACAAAGCCTTCAACCAATCACTTCAAAAAACATGCAGCTGTAGGGAGAGTCCAAATGGAGTTTACTCTCAGTCTGTAACTAGAGAAAAATGATAAATCTTTGTAATTGAAAGTCAGCTGCTTCATTTTTAACTCTGATTTTTTTTCTTCCTTTTACATTCTAGCTGGAGTACAGCTGTAATAAATGTGACTCCTCTCACAAGATGTGCAGATGTTAACAGTTCTGTAGGACATCAAGAAACATTTCAAGCATCTTGTAAATGCTGACTAAACTTGCTTGAATTACCCACACTACCTCCTCCATATTCTATTCAGTAACATTACCCTTCCTGAATATTATGAGAAAAAATAATGAATGCTTAAGCCAACACACTAATATCTAAGTCTAAATGTGTTATCAATAAACAGGGACTGTACTTAAGTCACTAGACAATAGACAGATTTTGAATCAAAAGAAGTCAACCTACTTCTTGCCAATGTGCCTAATGCATCCATCATTTCTTATTTAAGTGAGAATAGCTAAAAGATTGCCTGCAAATAAATTTTTAAAAAGCCAAGAATGGGTGTATTTGAAAGGACCTGGAACAAAGAGAATTGCAACCGTTTCCTTTCTAGCAATCAAATGGATTAATTAGTGACTAAAGCTAGTAACTCTAGAATGAATGCTCTGTAGCCTATTGTTCCTTAAGTTATATGAGCATGAATAGTATTGAAATTATATACTTTAAAAATTCACCAATGCCTCAAACCGCAACTAGCTCTGCATGGCAGCAGGAGTCCCGCTGTGCAGGACCGATTAGAGAAGTTGGACTGCTAAGCACAATTGCTTTGTCTAGTTTGTTTTAGCAAAGATTTTTCAATATTTGGCACTCTTCATGCTCAAGTTCCCACCAACATCTAGTAAACTCAGTTTCCTAGTTTGAGGTGAGATTTCAAAAGTATCTAGAGTGATTTAGGAGTTTGAGTTTCTATGATAATAATAGCTGTACTCTGGGCTATTCATTTACACACTTTTGAAAAATCCCATGCTCAAAAATCCAACTCGGATAGGCTGCTTAGTACTGTCAGATTACATTGAAGTGAGACGGCACAGCTCATCTGAACCCATTAAAATATATCCAAATGATGACTGAAGAACACTTATTTGGATTTACTGGAAAGTGAACTTTTAATGGGAGGTGCACTTGATGGCCACAAAATTAAGAAGACATGTATATGTTCAATGGAACTACTATACTTATATGCATTAAGCTTCACTCATATGTGTTTGTAGGATCATGTCTTAGTTTTGATATGTTCCAAAAACTTTGTATAAACATTTTTTACATGTTTTAAATGTCTATATGCATCTGACAAAGTGGGTCTTTGCCCATGAAAGCTTATGCTCCAATAAATGTTAGTCTAAGTGCCACAGGAATTCTCATTTTTTTTAATGTAACTTTTAGAGGCTTTCCAATCTTAATCAGTGTAAGCATCAGCCTTTGCACAGAGTTTAAAATTTTAAGGAGAGAGAGAAGAGAGAAAGAAAATAGTAGTTTATTCCGATATTTCCTGCAAAACATAAATACAACAGTCTTGGTCCAGCGAAGACTTACGCACCTGCTTAACTATATACATGTAACTTTAATAGGACTAATATGCAAAATTAAGTATATATATAAGTCTTTGAAGTATCAGGGCCTAAATTATTTTACAAGGAATGAACAATGTAGTGTTAATTTGAAAACTAGAATTCAGAAAGGTTTGTGTTTGTTTGTTTAAAGTTAATGCTAAGTATAATACAGGAATGCCAGCATTTAAACTAAAATGTCAACATGCTCTTTCAAATGCTTCATGAAATTACTGCAAAATAATTCAACTAACTCACGTGACATGGTGTGACAAAATATAAATATAGCTTTAAAATACAAATTAAAAGAGACATAGCCTAAATAAAAATAGTTTGTTGCTGAGAAGCTGTGTTATTCACTGGCTTGCACACTCAACCTGCTTTTAAAGCTCCACAACAACAAAAAGTCCCTTACTGCTGGTATGCCTCTTAGAGCAGACATGCTCAGTTCAGTCATGCCTTAGAAGGCATAAACATCATTAAAATTCAAAGGCAGCTCTGAGAAAGAGGACGCCTCAATTGGTATGCAAGTGGTGCTTTCTCGCCCTGAATACATTATGAACTTGCAACATGCTAATATGCCATGCTATCATAAGCACCAGATGGAACAGTAGGCAGTATACGTCCCATCAAACCTCGGGAAGATGTATTAATGTTCCTGCTCTTTTTTCTCTCTCTCTCTCTTTCTCTCTCTTTTTAACTGCAGTTCTTCAGCTGTGTCCCTAGACCTGTACATGTCTTAGCATCAGTCATCTGCTCCTAAAGCACAGTTCTCCAGGGTTTCCTCATCTTCACCAGGTGGTGCCAAATATCCTTTCAATCTATTTTATCACATAAGGTAAAGGCCACAAGACACGTCAGGCTGAGTTTACTGAAGGGGACCAAACACAAAAGGTACCATCATGAGATAAATGACAGATGAAGAAAAAAGATTTGGGGTTTAAACCTAGCTCAACTGCTTTAAATTATGCATAAACAGTGCAGCATATATTTCTCCTCCTCTACTCCCAAATCAGTATTATTAGTGAATGAAGGAATGGGGTGGAGGGAGAGTACTTTTCTTCATAACTAAGTAAAACAGATGGGCCTGAATCAAAACCATGGAGCTGAATCTTTATTTTCTATTATCCTCCAAAAACTTCCAGAAAAGGCCTATAGATTTTATCAAAAAAAGATATCCTTACAAGAGTTGGATTTTTTTTCAACCATTCTGCAGAATTTAATAGATATCTATGCTACATAATTTACAAGGTGGATAAAAAAATACTACAGAAAAGATACTTTCTATTATGTTCTACATGTTTTAAGTTCTGAATATGTAGTTTGGGTCTTTGCTTACTTTAAAAAAAAAAAGTGATACAAACAACTCTTTAAAGTCCACTTTGCATCATAGAGGAATTCACTCTCAAGCAAGTTTTATCCCACAAAAACAAAAATAGTAAAACAACAGTCCGGCATCCAGTTGTCCGGCCCCCTGGATAGTCTCGCATCAACTGGAACCTGGAACTACTCAGGTCAGCTGCTTTCACGGCCGGGCCGCTGTGAGCTGCATGCGCTATCACGACTTGCACCATTCCACTCACGGTCTCCAGTGCACACAGCGTCCAGCCTGCACGTACTAGCTGCTGAGCACAGGCAGCTGCTTCGGGACCTGGACATAATGTTGGGGGAGAACTGGGATTGGGTGACAGCAGGGAGGGGAGGTGTTTGGCTCTGGGGAAGGGAAAGGGAGGGGAAGGGGATTGGGTGGCACACGGAGTCCCAGCCAGCTCATTGGAAAGCCAGCCGCTCAGCACACGGGCCCCAGCACTTGGAGGGAGATGCGCAGCTGTACCGGCAGCTCCGGGACCCGAGCATAAGGTTGTGGTAGAGGGATTGGGTTGGGAGTATGCCCCCTTATAGTACCTCCTGGTACTCCAGCATATCTGATAATCCGGCACCACCTAGGTCCCAAAGGTGCTGGATTATCGGAAGTCTACTGTATAATGTTCTGTATGCAAATATATTACATACGCAGAGAACGAGTGGGGAGAAGAGGAAAATTTCCTCTTGAATTTTTCTTACTCATTTAGAAACTTGAAATATAATATCCCAGCTCGGGACAGACAATGGAGAGTAGAGGGGCAAACAGCAATTATCTGCTGCCAGCAGCGCAGCAGGGCTAAGGCAGACTTCGTGCCTGGCTTTGCAGTCACTCCACGCCACTCCCAGAAGCTGCCAGCAGCTTCTCTGCAGCCCCAGGGGAGAAAGGAAGAATCCCCACGTGTTGCTCCTGTCCCAAGCGCCAACTTCACAGGAAGACTTGGTGTAATTAGAGACCTTATATATATGCTTTCAGTACCAAATACTGGGCTTAAAGTGCACTGACCTTCTGCAAAACGTCATAATCTCGCAGAGATCTGGCCTTCCTTCAAACAATCATTCTATTCAAAAGTGGCATTGCATGCTTTTTGTTCATGTCATCAAGATGGACAAAAACACCACAGCACCCCATGGTCTTAAACATTCCAATGATGCACAAAATGAGGAATAACCTTACTCTACCAGGTGCCACTTGTGGAGCCATCCTAGAGATTTGCAGATCTGCAGGACTGAGCCAAATGTGGGAATTTCACTATAGGAGGCCTGGTGTGACAGTATCAACTATGGTCACTCTGGCTGACACAACCGTCCTCATAGTTAGCTATGAATGTTGGTGAGTAGGTACATGAAGCTCTCTCTATGCTACAAATTATTATTTTCCTAACAATATTAGCTTACTAATAGAAGTACTGGCTGAACCTCCCAAATCCAAGACTCTCTGGTCCAGCAACATCCATAATTCAGCAAGGCCATGAATGTTGCTGGACCAAAGAGCCACAGGTGCAGGAGCCAGCTGGGAGAACATGGGGAACTTGTTGGGACAGCAGCGGCAAGGCAGGGGAGCCCCAGCATCACTGGGGCCAGATGGCATCACGGGGAGCCTCTGCCTTGGCCAGGAAACCCTTCCATGTTAGTGGTGTCAGGTGGCCGGAGAGCCCCGGCAGAGAGGCTGGTGGTGGCCAGGTGGCCCTGGCCGGGGAATCCTAGAAACCCCCCAGCAACAGCAGAGCTGTGATGGCTGGGCAGCCCTGATTAGGACCCCTCAGTGGCAGCAGGGCCAGGCAGTAGCCTGGGAGTGCCAGCTGGGGAACGCTGGTGGCAGGACCAGGTGACAGCAGGGGAATCCCCAGTGGCCGTTTGGGCCAGGAAACCCCAGAAACCCCCTGGTGGCAGTGGGCTGGGCTGCAGCAGCGGAGCCAGCAGTGGCCAGGCGGCCTGGGTCCAGGAAACCCTGAGGAATCCCAGAGGTAATGGGGCTGGGGAATTCCTGGGAACCCCCTGGCAGCAGTGGAGGCAGCAGGGCAGGGAGCCCCAGTCTTGAGATCCCCAGGGAAAAGAGCTGGAAGGCAGCCAACAGTGGAGCATTGACCTCCCCTGGTACTGCAAACTCTTTGGTCTGGGATGGCTCAGGTCCCAAGGGAGCCGGATCAGGGACGTCCAGCCTGAAGTTTAATCCTCTGAGATGGTGAGCCCTTTCAGTAAGAGTTGAGGGGAGCACCTCATATTTCAGGGAGAAGCTTAGTATCCAGGATTATTGCATGACATCTTCATACCTAGTGATTCAGCAACACAAGTGATTTATCCTACATATTTGTCAACAGTAATATTTTAAGCCAAACAATTTTCATCCACATTCTTGACTAATACACATTATACTTCAGTTGCTAGAAATCCAGATTTATTCTAATTTAGGAATGAAATAAGGATTGGGTCATTTTTCTCCTCTTCCTCTATTTACTATATTTTGTTCCAATGTATGTCATTATAAAGGATAATTAACCTAATTATTATTTGATTTGTGCAAATACACTTATTGATGTCTTCTATCTGATATTATAAAATAATTTGTAATACCTAAACAATATTTAATTTAATTACAAAGCACAGAAATAGATGGGCTGACTCATAGATGACACCATTTGGATCAGAATCATCTGGTGAAAGGCCTAGTTGATGATCATATTGCATGACTATGTTTACCACTGATGTATATATTTCAATTGCAGTACTTTTGGCATGTTCATATTTTTATCACATTCTACGGTAATGAATAACAGCTACATGAAATATCTGTACATCTCCCAGATTTGTAAATAATACACATCTAAAATCCAATAGTTTATCGTAATGACAAAAAAAGCAACTTGGATTTATTTTAGCAAATACCAATTTCTGAAGAATTTCTATTGGGTCATTCGTTAGGACACATAATCTATATTGGGGTTAGCAGGCATGTGCGCCATAAGTGGCATGCAAAATGATTTTCTGTGGCATGTGTAATGAACAGGGCCCCCCCCCTCGCTCCCCCCACCCACAATGTGGAGCCTGTGCTGGCAATCCAGCATCATACCCTCCACAAGATTGGAGCCAGCGCCGGCTTCCTGCGGGGTGGAGCCCTGGGGCTCCACGCCAGATCCAGCTTGCAGGGAAGTGTGCATGCGCTGCTCCTCCTCTCCCCACAGGAAAATCCAGAGTGGAACCCAGGGCAGGAGACCAAGAGGGGTGCACAGTGGAGACAGCCCCTCCCCTGCTTCATGGAGAGAGGCGCTGCCCAGGGCAGGCGGGTAAAATCTTGTCATGCCACTTCAGAATGGTTGCCGATCTCTGCTCTATATCTTGCAAAACAGTAAAAACGCTTATTGTCTAAACAAGAAAAATATTTGAAACAAAAGTATTAAGCATTTAAGATGATTCAGTAGGTGGCACTCTTCCGTCCTAAACTAATGCTCCAACAAAACAAGGCTGATGTAAACAGTGGTAAACACAGCCAGTTTTAGAATGAAAGAGTTATTTACTCTTCCTACATCTCTTCTGGAGGGCAGGTCAGTCCTTGTAATTCTCCTCTAAGTAGTTTAGAAAGGCAGGGATTGTGAAGGAGAAGAATTGTAGCTAGTCTTTCATGGATCACTGTAACTAGATAGCTGCCCCATTCCCATCATCCTGTTTATCTGGGAGGAAAACATCCCACGATGCCCCACACTGACAGCTAAATCAGTGCAGGCAGTCCTGGCGAGGATGCACTCTTCTGACACAAGAAGTGTAGTAGCGGCGAGGAGTCCTGTGGCACCTATTAGACTAACCGTGCCACAGGACACCTCGCCGCTTTTGCAGATTCAGACTAACACGGCTACCCCTCTGATACTTGACACCAAAGAAGTGTAGTGTGGACATGCAAAAGGCAGTTTAGTTGCTGTGGTGGCTGAGTCAACATAACTTAGGTTGACTTAATTTTGCTGTGTAGACTTGTCCTGAATCAGGGGTTCTGTTTGGTTTGTTGCAAGACAAAAACAAAATGCAAGTGGCAGTAGAAATATTTCTGTCCTATTTCAGCCAAATATGGGAACCAATGTCCTCCCTCTCATGTTGCAAGAGATTGGGTAATGGGTCACTCCATTAGCCCTGGATATTAGAGGACAGAGCTAGGCCATGGAGCTATTCTGAAGTATAACTGAAAAAAATGGACTGGTCTAAATGCAAACCAGGAAACTCCCCAGAAGATGGTACTAGCTTAGCAAGGAAGTCTGCAAGGAATCAGGGAAGGCCTGCTTTTGACCACATCTCTAAGGGTTCTGCTTCTATGTTTTATTTCATTATGAGAGATTCTCACACTGCTTTTTTATCAGAGCAAGTTATTTGACTGATAAAATATAGAAAACATAAAATAGAGAATACAGAAATAAATTAAATGTAAATCTAAAATGGAATCAAAGACTTCCCTTCCAGAAGAAAGAAAGAGATCAGTCATTGGCAAGATAGATGCAGATTTGTGTTAAGACAGCCAAGGAAGGGAGACAGAAGACATAAAAACAACAGGCAAGAAATACATAAAAGGTTAGGGGAAGAATACTTTACTTAAAAGATTCTAATTTCTGTAGTACCACTTTCTCATAACCTGATTTTTTTAAGTGAGTAAAAGTTGGTTATGGTTCAAAAGAGGAATAAAGCAAAAATTTGTACGTTTCCCAAAAGAGCTTTGAGAGAGTTCTGTATCAATTTGGTGGGCTTCAGTACAGTGCAATAAAGATTTCAATGTATATTACAGTTAAAATAATTAGATGCTGATCTAATGAAGATCTAGTAGCAATGAGAAATACAGAAACAGATATGTCTATTGTTCCACATAAACCATTACCAAAATGTTGGCAGCGTTGGATAACATAGGAAGTGTTCTCCCAATGAAGCTCTCCAAAATATGTAAACAGGATACATTGGGAGGGTCTTGTTTCCTTCTACCAAGCTTCTGACCTTAGAGCAAAATCTAGTTTAGACGGACTAGAAATACCTTGGGTCCATTACACACTATAGATTAAAGCCACAAGAAATTGATTAAAAAATGTATAACAGAATAAGTTGCCAGCCATAGTTCAGGTATTATTTTTTGACAATGCCCAAGGCTAGTGGAGCAAGAAATTCCTTAATAAACATTAGAATTATATACAACAAGGGAGGGGGGGGGGCCTTAATGCGAAGGCAATATAGGCAACTAAAATATGATTAGCAGCTGTAGACTAATCCATCAGTTTCTCCATTGTTCATTCTTAAGTCAATATGGCTTTGGAGAAGTTTTTCAAGTTACCAAAGTAAAACAAAAAAACCCAGTGCTTTATCAGAAATGAACAGTCTGACAGTTTTTACTTGGATTTAACTATCTTAATCGGGATGAGCTGCCTGTCTCAAGAATTCACTAGATGGCCCCCTATTGAAAGGCCTGATAATTCCAGGAAGATTCCCAGTCCATTTCATGGTGCAAGAAGGAAGGTCCTACTATATAAAAGTGCCCCCCTGAATTCTGGTAGCTGAATTGCACTGCTGCTCTGTTTCTCCTACTGGTTCAAAGATTAGGAAAGTATGAATTGCAGGAAAGAAAAATGAATCAAAGGACATGAAGTCTGGAGACAGTATAATCAAACCTTTTTCTATAGCATTTTTTAAGAAGTGCAGAAATATTGCACAAGACTTTCAAACCTATTCACATATTTTCAGCACTCTTACCAGCTTGGACATCTAAGTTACACCTTTTATTTTTATAGTCACTTATCCTTCCTTGACTGTCATATGGTGAGGTGCTCTTAGACTTTCCAGACTGTGATCCCAAACCCCATGCCTATTCTATGTTTGAGCCACACAAAACTATTTTTAGACAATGGTTCATTTATGGAGTCTGTGAAAGTGTATCTTCACAACTCATTCTGTTTTGGTACCTTATTATTCAAACAGATATCTAAGTTATAGCATGCCAGAAAAAAAAAACAGTGAATAAAAAGAGCATTCATAACTACATACATAGTAATATTTCTAACTGGGGTGTTAAATAAAGTGTATCTTGATAGTGCCAAGCAAGCTGTTGGCATATAAAAATATTGTTAAAAATAAGTAGCATTAATTTCTCCATACAATGGCATCTTCTGAACTTTTACTAGTAAATTTTTCCCTTATTAAAACAAATTACTGTAAGGTAGACAGGTATAAAGTTATGTGGCAAACTACTGTGTAATTAAACAGATTGGGCAAAAAAAGCAATAAGCATTATGTAGTATTTATTTAGCACAGTGACAGCTCACGAGCCACAGGTGGCTCTTTCAAGTATAGCCTGTGGCTCTTGGAGGTTCCCTCCTGGAGCAGTGCGAATAGCTGATTTGCAGCAGTCCAGGAGGGAGGGAGTCCCCTGCTCATCCCCCTTCCCTCAAGGAGCACAGCGAGTCAGCTGATTGGAGGAACAGGGCTAGCTGAGCAGAGCAAGCTCCAGGAGCAAGACTTCTTCCCCTTGTTGGCCCTGGCCCAAGGACTGAGGATACAAGGGATGTTGTAAACAACACTGATGCGTGGAATTTTAAAGGTGTGGGAGTAGAGAACAAAATAAACAGCATGCCATGCTCAACGTGCCAATGGAATATAAGCAGTCTTCTCTAGCTGCTAACACTAGGACCCCAGTTAAAAACCAAGTAGAATTCTTTGAACAATCATGGGTATTCCTCTTGTGGACATGAGTTCTTTCTGCTATGGGCATGAAACTACACATCATGAACACAACAAAAACGCAAGTACAAAGACAAGTTCAGATCCTGAGTGCTGGAGTGGCAATAAGTGGCTCACAAACCAGGTGCAGTTTTGCAGGGTTAGCCTATATATTTTGTACAGACCAGAGAGGAGAAACAAGAGGTTCAAGAAATGCCACAAGATTGCAGCAGTGAAGGCGAGAGATGGTCAGGACTTGGACGAGTACTTTAGCAGCTGAAAAAAGAGGAAGCATCAATAACACAGGAAGAGCTATTAGCCATGAATAGCATGTTAGCTTTAAAAAGCAAAACAATTTCTTCTTAAGAAATGGAATTTCAAACCTGCTTTGCAAAGAGATAAGAATGGATAAATCCCTATCTCCCAAACCCTGATTATTTAACCACAACCCTTTTTTGATCAAAGAGGATACACGAGTAATCACATAAGCCTTCACAGCATTTGCACCAGCTTACACTGTATCTGAATTTGACCCAAATACATCTATCTTCATCTCTCCTTCCCCAACTCTCTTTCAGATAGATGCAATCAGTTTAGATTCTTGGCCCTATTCTTTTCCCACTCTTCTTTCAATTCAAATGTTGCCCATTCCGTTTTACTTGTCAATATATAAAATGATACAGAGGTTATTATATTCAGCTATTTCCATAATTAATGGGAACCATATGAACTGTACTCCTAACTGTATCCATCGCTTACAACATTTCCTTTAGAACTTCAAAAAGGCTTCCTGCCACCTTTGACTCAAACTTTGTGTCCGCTGAAAAGCACAGTTAAATTGTAGCCATTGTCTAAGCATATGCATTCCCATTAACATTAAGCTAACTGGCTGGATAATTTAGGTGTGTGTGGTGGGGGGCTTTGCTATGCGCCCCTAATTTGTTATTTCTTGTGAAGACATTTTAAATGGTTGCTGAGATTCCTAAACCAGGGTCATGGTGTTATTTTATTTTTAAAAGTAGACATAAATGAGAAATGAGTTAATGAAAACATCTTCCTATGAAATCTCAACATAAACTCAGCTCAAGTTTTAATGACAACTCTCTGTAGCTCACATAGTGAATTTGCTTCTACAAAATAATTCTTGAAAATTTGCCACTATTTTTTACAATTTTAGAGAAATAATGGGAATAAGCTGAAAATTATCAAGATCTCAAGCAATAAAACAAACTCATGGCTAAATTTAGCTCTTGAATATGCATGCACAATTCTGATTGATTGCAATGGGAACAGGATCTGTTTATATCAGGGCCAAATATTATAAACAATTCCATAACTAAATCAATCAATATTTCAAAAGGAAGATTCATGCTGAAAGTTTCAGGGAATTGCCCCAGCCCCTTGGGAATAGTGCAGTCAGCCGTGTCTCAGCACCCACTTTTCTGCAAGGTCTCAGCCAAGTCTCCTACATTATTCTGCCCCAAACTGGCCATTTCTAACCAGGCTTCTGTACCCACCCCTTGTAGCTAAGCTCCAGGGAGACAGGTGGGGAGTGAAAGCATTAAAGGCTTAGTCCACCTGTCCCATCTTAGGGATGAGTTTTCAAATGGCATAAGTGCATCTAACAGAGTCGTCTTTAGTATTCATGATGACTTGCCAAAAGAATAGAATATATCAGGAAAGACAACAGAAATGGGTAGAAAGAAGTAAATATGTCTCTTTCCAGACTCCCAGACACAAAACATCTTCAAGTTTATCTATGTGCAAATTACACCAATACTGGGTATAAAAAAATTAAATTTCTTTACTTCAGGTTGGGGTCCCATCACTTGCATTTACACAACATCAATTGACCTCTGTGATAGAGCAATTGAGCCTCTAATCAGTGCTGGATTTACAGTGACACCAGTGGTGCCATGGAGCCAGACTATGCTCAAAAGAAGCCCCTTTCTGCTCTGTTTGTACTGTGCCCTGACACCTCAACAGCTGGCTCCCCCACCACCCACGTCTTACTTCTCTCAGCTTGCCTGACATTTGTCTGAAGGCTACTCTGCACCTCCTGTCCTTAGCCCCCAGCTTGTCTTGCTGCCTGGCCGGACCCCAGTGCTCTGGACAGTCTCTGCTTCCCACCACCTGAGGGTCCCGCTGGTCTCCCTGAAGCTGAACTACCCAGGACTATACAGAAGCCTGACCAGTCTTGGCCAGTTGGGAGCAGCATAATGCAAGGGGCATAATGCACCACTCCCAAGGGGCCAGGGCAATTCCCTGCTCCAAACCACTCTTGGCTGCACTGGTGGTTCAGCCCAGAGGACAGTCACCTCCCAGGGGGCAGGTGAGTGCAGTGAGTCTCTGGAGGGTGCTGGGTAGTGAGGGAGCAAGAAAAATCTTTGTGTATTGGTACTCTTGGGAGTGGGGGTTCTGTGTGGGGACATGGGCAGAGGGGAGCTAGGCAAAGGTGGCGAAATGCAGGGCATTGTGTATTTGTGGCAGGGCCTGGAAGGGAACCAGGAGGGTGTTCTGGTGTTGGGTGGGATGCTGCGTGGTGCAGCATGGGGCATGCTGGCAGCACAGTAATAGGTAGACTAGTGTGTGCCTGGCAACTGCAGGATTGTAAATAGAGCCCTCCTACTGGGCAGAACAGAGGAGGGATACCCCTGCCATGCTATGCCTTGGCTGTCTCCTCACTCCAGGGACTGACCCCCTGCACTATGCTCCATTGTCCCCATAAGGGGCCCACAAATTTGTTTGACATCAGGACCACAAAAGCTTTGTACGGCCCTTACAACAGTGCATAGGAACTACTAAGACCAGGGCCTTATTTAGACCTGGTCAGAAGATTTTCAACAAAATAGTTGTCAGAAAATGCCAATTCACTGAAAACAAAACTCTTTCAGGGAAAGGGTCAGTTTCAATGAAAATGTACTCAGATTCAGGAGAGAATATCTGGAGAAGATATTCCAATGAGAGAGAGAATGAGAGGGAGAGAGAGAAAGAGAGAGAGCACTGTTTAGGGCACATGCATGGGATGTAGAGGACCAAGATTCATGTCTCCATTCTGTCTAGTTTAGAACAGAGACCTGAATCTGTGTGTCACATATTCCCAGTGAGTGCCATATCCAAAGTGCTCCTTGCCATCCTAGCATGGATATTCTCTCTCTTTCCTTCTTCACAACAACTTTCAAACATAGTGGCTGCATCTAGACTGGCATGATTTTGCGGAAATACTTTTAATGGAAAAGTTTTTCCGTTAAAAGTATTTCCACAAAAGCGCTTTTGCGCAAAAGCATCCGTGGCCAGTCTAGACGCGATTTTGTGCAAGAAAGCCCTGATCGCCATTTTAGCCATCGGGGCTTTTTTGCGCAAAACAGTTCTTCCCTGTCTACACTGGGCCTCTTGAGCAAGTATTCTTGCACAAGAGAGCTTTTTCCCGAGCGGGAGCGTGAAAGTATTTGCACAAGAAGCACTGATTTTGTACATTACAAAGTCAGTGCTCTTGCGCAAATTCAAGCAGCCAGTGTAGACAGCTGGCAAGTTTTTGTGCAAAAGCAAATGGGTGCGTCTAGACTAGCAAAATCTTGCTAGTCTAGACGCACCCATTCAGAGTTGTCCTGATATGGAAGAGAAAAACTGAAATCTCCAAAAAAACCTCATCTCTGGACAGGAAAATAATTTTCTATAGGTGTTGCCTCATGTGCTAGGCAGTGCACACCCAGAGAAAGAACTAGCCCCAAAGACCTTACACTCTCCAAAATATCTCATTCTAAATTTGGTCTTTCAGCTTGACGGTAATAACATCGTTATTGTGAAGTATTCTGAGGTCCTCGTTAGTAAAGAGACTTATTATTAGCTATTAATGGGTGTCACCTATAATGTGCTTGGGAAAGTAAGAGAAATAAATTTTTGGAGACTTTGGAATTCAATATTGTAATGAAAGAAGGAGGAAACACATCAGTGCTTCAGAATGAAAGCCACCACATTTCCCAAAAGTCACCTGGCCTGAAAAAATGAAATGCCTAACAAGTTCCACTGGTTTCTCATTGGTAGTACAACCAAAAATGGCTAACACTATCCTTTTCAAAGAAGAAATTTTTTTCTTCTTGTCACACCCCAGTAGAAGATAAAGGTAATATGTATGATGACTGGAACAGTAATGCAAGCTTAACAATCTTTAAATAGGTTTAACAAAAAGATTTAAACCTATTTGTAGGCATACTTTCTACAGTTAGCTGAAAACTTGTTTTGTAATCCACAGAACTGTCCTGATGTAATAGCATAGCAACTTCATGTTAAAACAGAACAAGTCAATTAATAGACTTTTAAGAGACTTTTGCTGTATAACGACATTTAGATGCATGTATTTAAAAAACAGGTGGATTATCCAAATGCTCAGTTACTAGGACACTAACAGTTATGTCCAGGGCAATTTTGTTTCTGTTCTTTAAACAAATCATCACTTGCAAGCACTAATGTTAAAACCAGAAAGGAAGTATAGTACACAGTGGCTATAAATGCCAAATCAATTTTCAGCAGATAATAAAGTCCATGTTTTACAATCAGCAATGCACTGTTTTACTACCCAAAATGTAAGCTAATAATATATAGCTCTGTTAAATGGAAAATGCAGATATGCTGTTAAGAAACGTGCTGGCTGTGAGATGATGGATCATTTCTGCTGGGACCTTCTTAAAGCTATGTGCAAATGTTTTGAAAATATCACATGATGTGGCCATGTGTTAAAAATTACAGCCAGTTAAGTTCTCTGCTAAGAAAAATATGTGGGCAATTTATGAAATGCACTCCAGGATGGAGATGCCTTAAGTAAAACCAGATTCTGAAAACAAACCCATTTTTTTGAAACATGAACTTAAAAAAAAAAAGTTGCAGCCACATCTGGAGAGCAGAAGTAAAGAAGGGGTGGTCTGATCTAATACCAGGCCATCTTCTGAAAGAACAGCATTTTTTTCTGGACTACAATGACTGTGATCACTGTTGTCCTTTTAAGGAAATCATCTTGAATATTGCCCCGGGCAATAATAAAGCATTCTGTAGGCCAACATCTGTACTATAAAATGACTGACAGAACTGTAAAGTTTAATACATAGTTTGGAATAAAAACAGTACAACACATCACACAGTAATCAATCCACTTGGCATATGGCATTTGATTTGAACACTATCCATCTCTACATCAAAGATACATATTTTGTAGAGTGCAAATAAAATGACAAAATTCTTAAAGTTAGTGCAAATCTCATGTTTTCAGGATTATTTTTCTAAAAATACATTTTCTACGAGTTGTTTTAGAGCCTTCAAGATCTATGAATTAATTGTATGATGGAACTGTCATTAACAACCTCTCTGATGTTGCTTTTCAGACATACTAACATGAGAAGGCTAGTGAACAATCACATGCGTAAGAAAAGGAAATGTTTGTCTTTAAAGAGAACATTTTGTTTGCGTACAAATGTTATCACTTTACAAAAACCAGAACAGATATTTGATACTTTTTATATTTTAGAAAAACTTTGGGGGTCAGAACTATTAAAAGAATGCTTCTGAAATAAAAAATACGTGACAAAACATACAGGCAATGACATAATATCAGATTACACAAAAATATGCATCGTTTTAATCTAGCACAGATAATGTGCTTGCTTCTAAAACAAAAAATCTGCCCCAGATTGCTAATAATGCCCATTTGAAAAAAAAACACCACCACAATATTAAACGGCTAAAATATGCTGTGAACAGATTGAGAGGTACTTCATCATAGAGGAGAGTAGAAAAGTACAGATGGGTGTCAAAAATAGCCAAGTGTCAGATCTGCTCAAGTATCTCCATTCTGGCACATGCTCCCAGTCACAGCTGTTAGTGTAGTCTCTGTATCCAAGTGCAAGGTTTTCTAACACTCTGAGCTGACATTAAAAACACACTTCTTACTTGCTACCACTTTAATAGAATGTTGGAAATTAAAGATATATTTAACGTTAAAGCTTAAGAGTATTGATGAGTGTATATATTTTCAGATGTAGCTCAAGCTACTTTGATTAAAGATGCATGAAATTTTAACCAGCAGGTAGATTAAGTAATAAGTGCCACAGGCTTACTATGCAATAGAGTGTTCAAAAAACTCTACTTCATTCATTCCAATTGGATCTTGGTTAGTGTTCCAAAAGTAAATAAAGAATAAAAATCATGCTGTGCTATAGTGACACATTTAAGTACCATAAAATACCAGATATCAAGCCATAGAATACTGTCATTTCATACAAATATATACAAAACATCAACTGTATTTACTTTACATCACATGAATGAATTGCCATATTTTAATGAAGACCACATCCCAAGGAATATATTTTACACAAATCAAATGTAAACCTTAAAGTGTTAAATTAACCTTTCATAGGCCTCAGTTGTTATCTACGTAAATTAATTTACCCATATTTCAACCATACAAATCCTCCTAGCCTTGTAGTTTGTCACAATTCATTGGAACTCTGTTTTTTCAATCTCAACCTTAGGATCAACAAACATAATATTGGAAGAATATGACCATGCATTAACATCCTAAAAGAAAACATTCTTCACGCAACTGGCAATACCTACATACAACTGTGGTTGCAGCAAACCGACAGATACTGTTTCAAAATACCATCTGTGAGGTGTACAGATTTCTGTGATCAAGTGCATCTTCTTCTGCCTGTCCTATCCAAATTATCCACAAGAACCAGCTAGCTGTGGGATCTTTCTGTGTCCCTATATATTTTTCATGTACAGATATAACCTCTTTTAATTGGCACATGGCTCTGTTAAGTCCTTACAAAACCAGCAAATACAATCCATTCAGCCATGGTGAGGCTTCTCACAAAAAAACTCAAAACAATTCACCCTATATAGAAGCAATGTTTTCACTGGCAACACCACTTACCAATTAGACAAGTAGTCTAAAGATCAAAGGATAATATTTTTGTGAGGAAATTGACATACTAAGATTTCCAGTTCCACAACGGTTTCACTAATTCAGCAAAATTTGTAGGATTATTAATTATTACTAGTATTAACGTATTTCAGTTTTTGCCTGGTGATAGCTAAGAACTGTGATTTAGGGCAAAACTGAAATCATTTGTTTTCTAAATCTTCATCCACTTCTCTAGCATAAACAGCCTTTCAAAGAGATTATTCTCAGTGTACACCCATAATCTAAAATCATATCTACACACAAAATGTTTGCAGATCACAAGGTACAGCTGACAGTCATGAAAATCAGACTGAAGCTGTATTTCTTCTTACTAAAATTATATCCCCCTAGACACCTGCACCCACAAATAGGGTGACTATTCCTATCCCCATTCAATGTAACATCCAATCTTCCTATATATATATATCTTCGGTAGTTTCCACAGGCAAGTTCCCTTTCTCCAGACATATACACACCACAATTAGTATCTACAATCACTGTATATAAGCTTGCAGAAATCATGTAGAAATTATTTTTATATACAATCAAAATATAATTAGTCCTCTCCCATTTAAATAAAAAGAGCTGCAATAATCTTAACTCACCAGGCATCCTTGAATAAAATATACCACACTGTAAATGGCTCTCTCCTAAAAGCAAGCTTATTTAGGGCTCAGTGCCTCCTGTTCTGGAATGAGCACAGAAAAAGCGAGGAGGGCCATCAGAACTGGCTGTGGCAGCGTAGCTGGAGGCAGGATGCTAGGCGCGTGCGTTTGCCAGGCAAAGACAGATGGAGAGCTGACACTCTGTATTGCACTTGGAGCAGAAATGTGAATGATGACAGGAGCACATGTGGCCTTGAACCCAGCCCTGTCTCTTCAGGCAGAACAATGACAGGGATGTGTGTGCAAATTATCACAACCCCAGCTCCCCTCAGCTGACTCC